>NC_079397.1:2617507-2635007 GCF_029220125.1 Pseudoliparis swirei
GAGTACTTCCACTTTTTAGTGGACTGAGCTGCACTCCCACTGCGCGTCTCGCTGCTCTCTCTCTTCTTCTCTCTTTGATTCATACGTGTCTCTGACTTTTCCACCTACGGCGGCAGATCTCCTCTGTCATGAAACACATATGCCGGTGTTACACCCCTACTGGTTTTCAAACCTACTGGTTTCCCTACGCGTGCGTGCATTGTGTTCTCTTCACATCTGCAGCGGGGCTCTGTCTCGCTCACCGTTCATATCCATTTCGGCGATTACGATTGTATAAGTGAGCAGAGCATCACAGCCACGGATGAAGAAATACATTTTCGAAAAATAAAAATAAAAAGATCGCCCGACCTGGTTTCGATCTCTTTCACGCAAAAGGAGACTGCACTCAAAGACGCGCAGTCTGTGCGCTGCGCCACCAGATATTAGTTTCAAGTCAAGTAATTTATATATTGATCCATTAAGTCACATTTCTTATGTTTTCATGGGAACAGTTTGGTCGAAGGGATCTGGAACAACTGGTCATCTTGAGCGGATATTTACACTTTGAAACATGTTTAGCGATGCTTGTTCGCAACGCAACAACCACACATTCTCACTAGCACCCCCCCCCCCCCCCCCCGGCTGGCCCTCCAGCAGATGTTATGTGGCCCTCTTAGGAAAAAGTTTGGGGACCCCTGGTTTATACCAAGTAACATATTTGGTTGAGTCCCCAATTTTTTTTCCATTATCACCCATTTACATTGGTTGCCTAACTCTTTTAGGCGTTTAGGTCGTTTCTTCTAATTCTGAGTTGATATTAGGTTTTTTTAACAAGTTGTAGATCTTGTAACATTTTGCAGGATTCATTCCAAAACAAATCTCTAGTAATCTCACGTTTTCGGTGGTTAACAATCAAAATCACGTTCATCAAAACAAAACTGTAAATAGCGAGGATTTTGCAGAATATGCGTTTTTTTTCTTCTTTTTTTCCCAGTGGTGATATTTTAGACATTTTTATTGTTTGTTTTCCCAGAAAACATATTGTTACATAACGTGTGTGTCTCCCCCCCCCTGTCTGTAGGCATGTACCCTCTTCACTCCATCAACAAGAGGCTGGTGGAGATAATCGCGGCGTGCTACAGCTACAACGGCATCATTAACGAGAAGTCGGCCGTCTACTCGCCGTACTCCTCCAAGTCTGAGGAGCTGTGCAGCAGCATTAAGAATGTGAGGAAACATGTCGCCTGTGTGTCGGAGATAAAGGGGAACAATTCACAACAATAATAACAACAAAAACAACGTGATTTATTTCAGAACAACATGGCCCTCAGTTTGAAATGCGGAGCAGAGTTCCTGCCCTCCCCATTGGCCAGCAAGGCCGAGTTTGCCCTGACAACCAAGCCCTCATTGGTCCGCAAGGGTCACATGACCGCCGTGGCCGTTACCGTGGAGATGGGGCACGCGGTGGCGTTCGTGGGCACCGCAACCGGAGAGGTAAAGGCCGACGTTTATATGAAATACAGTTCAATGTCAATTATTAAGACAATATTGATCCTGGTGCCGCTAAAAGATTGTGAAAAATTAAAATTAATATTTATATATATATATATATTAAGCTGGAAGAGGAAGATAGTTTTCTGATGAAATATACAAGAAAAAAACAACTGAATATTTATACTTAATACTTATTTAAGCGTACTTAACGATAGTAGCCCTAATATGTCGTCTTGGTATTAAATGTAAAGGACCCTTTTAAAAATGCCAGATTGCATTCTTAAATATACAAAAGCTTAATGTTGAATGTTTCTTGTGCAGGTGTTGAAGGTGCACCTGTCGGCCGACCCTGAGGTGTACGGGCGAGCTCAGGGCGACGTCACGGGCGACAAGGTCAACAAGAACCTGCTGTTCGATGCCAAGCTGCAGCACCTGTACATCACCACGGAGAAGAAGGTCAGACGCACTCCGACTCCTCCATCGTGTTTCAGTTTTCCATTTCTCTCTCTCAGCTTCTGGCCGTCCGACGGCGTTGTGTTTCAGAGGGTCGGAATTAATAATTAAGAAATTATTAATTAAGGCACATGAAGCCAGTATACGCATTATTATTATTATAGTGAATTAAGAACGTTGCACTCTAAAATAATTATTTTCAAGTATTTTTAAGGTATTTTCATCATCTTTTCTTCCTGCTACTCCTTAAATACTTTATAATCAAATATATATATTTAATATAATATATTTTATATATATTATATAATATATATAATATATTATATATAAAATATATTATATATATAACGTATATATAAATAAATATATGAGTATATCGGAGATAAAGGTCAAACTCACTCTTTGCTTCTTTCCTCTTTCTCTCACCTTCCGTCAATCCAACGACCTTCATCGTGTCCGACACACAAAGAAGGTCAAGGATCTCTCGTTTCGCCCGTCGGGTCCCAACCCAACAAGCTTTTCATCCCCCCCCCCCGTCTTATTTGATCATTTATTCATCCGCCCGACCTGCACCGGTTCATCCGTCTACATTACCACACAACACCACTATTGATTCATTCACTCTCCGTTTGTCTCTCCATCTTTCTCTCCTTTGTCCTTTCATCTTATTTTTTTTGCGGTCGCCATCACTCTCAAGTGAAATTGATGGTATTGATTTTTAAATGAATGAATTAGAAAGCGCTCGGAGAGGACGGCTCTGGCTCATCTCAATGTGTCAGGCCTCTTCTCCTCGTCGGGGTTTAAAGTATTCAGAAGAAGTTTTCTAAATTAAAATAACATACAGCCCAGAACATTAATTAGGGATAAAACCCTTTTATGTTTACATATAACACTTAAACGTGTGACATATCTTGAGTGAAACTCATCATAATGGGGAAAAAAAAGAAAAACAATGAAAAAAATTGATCCATCGCCAAGAATAATCATATTAAATTATATTTTTTATTTTATTATTTCTATTTATTTCATAGAGAGGATACCAGTTTAAAATGTGTGTTTTAGATACTTCGTCGTTATTTAATTATTATCTTTTTGCCCGTGTGCTCCTGAATGTTACGTTAACGTTAACGACCCTTCACAATAAAAGCCTCCCGTGTGTTCTGCAGATCACCAAGGTTCCCGTGCAGGCCTGCCACCTGAAGACGGACTGCCAGTCCTGCGTCTCCATGAAGGATCCGTACTGTGGCTGGTGTGTCCTGGAGGGGAAGTGAGTCTATGTGTGTGTGTGTGTGTGTGTGTGTGTAAAAATGTATCAGTCCCGTGAACACCCAAAAAAACAGTCTTTTCCTGCAAATGTTATATACTCAGAGAATATTCAAAACCTTTTAATGAATTATTTAAATTGTATTACTGGCAACGGTCGTATTATTTTATTATATAAAATATATAAATTAAATAAGATATGTTATTATATTTATATGAAATCTAATTATTTTTATATAGATAATTATATATATATGAATAAATATAATTCTATTTATCTAAATAATTCTCTTTATCTAAATAATTATATTGATAGAAATATAATTATGTATAAATAAGTATGTATTTATTTAAAATATAATTAATTAATAAAATAATTGAAATGATTAGAATACAAATGGTAAAACCTGATCCGTGTCTCAGCTTGTTATACAAACACAGACCATCACCTCGGAGACCGAAGTAAATGTTGATTTATTTCCCCCTCCCTCCCCCCAGGTGCACCAGGAAGATGGCGTGCAGCAGGTGGTGGGAGGAGAAGATCTGGCTATGGTCGCCCAATCAGCAGTGTGTTGAGATCGAGGCCTTCGACCCGCCCAACCTGAGCTGCAAGAAGACGCGGCAGGTAGGAGAGCGAGAGGACGAGGACCACCACGAAGCACCTGATGCTTCATTCGAGGTCATGTGACCTCCAAAGCTATCGACCCTTAAAAGAAGAGATGATTTAAAACCATGCCCCTCTGAAAAGAAGATTACAACTCCATCTTTATAACTCCCAGGAGAACATAAACAAGCACGTCGTGCTTCAAGATGCGCTGACTAGACAAAAAAATTAAAGACTAAAAAAAATGTAAATAAAAAAGGCCATATGTAGATCGTAACATTTTAATTCTCTGTCGTCTTAATCAGATGCAACAGAACGACGTTAATTATAACCAGGTAGAGGTCGTGAATTATTTATTTTGTAAGTGCAACTGTGAGTCTTTAGATGCACATTTAAAGTCAAACGTCTTCTTAATGCTGATCGTTTTAAAATGTATTTATTTATAATTGTTAATAGTTGATCTTCTTTCACTGTGAAAGACTGATAATTAAAATGTCAAAATAATTTAAATAATACCAATAATATTACTTACTTCTCGAGCTTTCATGCACTTTAAAGCTTAAATACTGTTTCATTAATATCAATATCAATCAATCAATATTAATACAAAGATGTTCTTTATTTAATATCTCGGTTATTTCGGGTCAACATGAATATTCAACACGTTTAACTGCTTTGTAGCGATATTGGATTTAAAGGATATTTGCATCAATGTGATGAAGCACGTTGTCGGGTATTTAGATGCACATTTGATTGGCCAAAAGTAGCTTAAAAAATTGATTGATTGATTTTTATCAATAAACTGAGGAATTTACATAAAATGTATAATATATATTGGTCCTTAAACTTTGAGGTTACTAACTAGTATGGAGGTGAACACATGTAATGTAGCAGTATACATCATCTCTGGTGACTCCTCATCTTCCTCCTCTTCCTCCTTCAGGTCGACATCCACATCCCGGCGCTGCCGGCGCTGAGGAGCTCCGACCGGCTGGAGTGCAAGTTCGGCTCCATCTCCAGCGAAGCCGTGATGGTCATCGCCGAGAATCAGGTGCGGGTCACCTGTACGCTGCCGGACCCCGTGGAGATCCCACCGACCCCTGACCAGCAGGGTAGGAAGCAGTTGTTTTTAATATATATTTATTTATTCATTTATATATTTATTTATTTATTTAATTATTTATTTATATATCTTTATATATATATTTTGTGATTATATATATATATATATATTTATATGTGTGCGTTTCCAGACTACGTGTCCGTCCCAGTCACGGTTCTGGTAAATGACAAAGTGAAGGTGGCGTCCGGGGAGTATCACTTCTACAACTGTGCCGCTACGGTTAGGAAGAACCAGAACGCACCGTAAGATGAACGACACACACACACGCTTGAAACACACGCGTGTGTGTGTAAGAATGTGTTTGTGTGTTTTCAGGTGCATCGCGTGTGTGACCAGCGAGTGGGGCTGTCAGTGGAACGCTCTGGATCACAGCTGCAGCGACAACAACGCTGCTGTTGGTGGGGAACACATCGTCAAACCAGAACAGGTGTGTGTGTGTGTGTAAGATAGCTAACGTGCTAATTACCTTCGCATTGAAAATGCCGGAAGGTTATGTTTTGATCGCCGTGTATTTATTTATTTATTTATTTGTATGAGTGTTATTCGCAAAACTCAAAAAGTATTGAACCGAATCGTATGAAATTTGGTGGGATGATTGTTTATTATCCGGGGACCAGTTGATTAGATTTTGGGATCGATCGGGTCAAAGGTCAAGGTCAAAGGTCATGAACAGGTCAAAATCTTTCGCAGAACTCAAAAAGTATTGAACCGAATCGCATGAAATTTGGTGGGATGATTGTTTATTATCCGGGGACCAGTTGATTAGATTTTGGGATCGATCGGGTCAAAGGTCAAGGTCAAAGGTCATAAACAGGTCAAATCTTCTTGAATCACATGGAATTTGGTGGGATGATTTGTTATTATCCGGGGACCATTTGACTAGATTTTGGGATCAATCGGGTCAAAGGTCAAGGTCATGGAAAGGTCAACATCTTTTTTTTACCATAGCGCAGTCAATTTTTATCCAATTGGCAACTAATGCCAACATGTTCATAATTCAATGCCCAATCTTGTGATATGCGAAGGTATGCGCTCTACCGAGTGCCCATTCTAGTTCCACCATGCTTTAATCCTACACTGGCTACAGAATAAATAAGATAGCTAACTTTCCAGCGATACGCTACTTAGTAAGATAGCTGCAGTGCTAATTCCACCATCTTTAATGCTACAAACGTGTCACCTTCGGACCACAATGTTTTAGCTCGCTACCCGTCGTCAGGCGATGATTTGAAGAGCTGGACCGTCGTTCTTCTGGTGTTGAACTCTTTATTCTCTCGGTTGCTGAAGGCCGGCAGCTGTCCTCAGTTCGAGTCCCCGGAGCCGCTCCTGATCCCCGTCGGCTTTCAAATCCCGATCAGCTTCCAGGGGAGGAACCTGGACGTCTACACGGTGAGCCCCCCCCCCCCCCCCGCTGGCCGCGCGCCGCGTGCTTTAGCGCCGTCGGTAACGACCGTCTCCGTCTCCAGAAGCCGAGGTTCTCCATCGGGACGGAGCTGATGAAGGACGCCGAGGTCGCCGTGACGCAGGAGCAGGGGTCAAAGTTCAGATTCCCGGGTTATGAGGTCGGTATCAAGGAGTCAATACGGCATAAACTCAGTGTGTTGATGACAGCATTGGATCATAGATGTTATTCAAATATAAATAACTGTTTTATTCAATGAAGGAATGCTCCTCAGGCGATTATTAATAAAGAAATGAATTAATAGAAATCAGAATAAAAGGTTTTATTCCTTCAATATGTGATAATGTTCATAGAAATCTAAATATTTGATCAATTCTGGTTCAAAACTCAGTCAAAGATTTTTTACAGAAATAATTATAGATATCTATTTATATTACTCTATAAATCTAAAAATACTGTCAGCGGTTCTAAAAAAATCTATTTCCTCCATGTTTTTATTAATAAATGTATATAAATGAGTCTCTGAATGCTGCATAAAGCTTCATAATATATCGTTTTTATTAATAAATGTATATAAATGAGGCTCAAACGGACAAAGTAGTAAAATAAACACATAAATGTGTATTTTGGATGTCTGATCTAAGAACATTAATACAATCAACAAGAAAACAACCACTTAAAGAAACAGCCTCGCTTCTCCGTGTGTGTGTGTGTGTGTGTGTGTGTGTGTGTGTGTGTGTGTGTGTGTGTGTGTGTGTGTGTGTGTGTGTGTGTGTGTGTGTGTGTGTGTGTGTGTGTGTGTGTGTGTGTGTGTGTGTGTGTGTGTGTGTGTGTGTGTGTGTGTGTGTGTGTGTGTGTGTGTGTTGCAGCCACCAGAGCGCTCAGTCATTAATGATGATTAGAGTGATCAGAGGAGCTGCGGCGGGTTAATTGGGAGTCTGGAAAAGTTTCGATCTCCTTTTTGTTTTGTATGTTTTTACATTTGAATGTTTAATATTTAATTGTACTGTCTGTTGGCTGTTCTCTAGTGTGTGTGTGTCTGTGGTGGCGCCCCCTAGAGGGCTGCAGAACAATGTCACTGTTTCTTAGTCGCACGCTTCAGGTTTTCCCACTTTTCTGCCTCCATCGATCCTCATGTTGAGTCTTATGGATTACCAATACGTGTTCACACGCACACACACACACGCACACACACTGATTTATGGCTGCAGGATGGTTTCACAGTTAGTTAGATGTGAGGTATTTAGTGTTGAGCTCCAAATAGGGAGCAATGTTTTGTGACCGTGTGTTAATGCAAACCGTGTGTGTACAGTTTTCCTATGACGAGCAGCAGGAGGTGAACGTATCCTTCCATATCAAAGACAGAGAAACTGAGAGGAAGATTGACAGCACCCTGACAGGTTGGTGTGACACTTGTACACAAACACTAACACACATACACAAACACTAACACACACACTAACACACACAAACACTAACACACACACTAACATACACACACACACACACTAACACACACACTTAACACACACTAAGACACACGCACACAGACTAACACACACACAAGCTAACACAGACACACAAACTAACACACACACAAACATAAATAAAGTGTGTGAAGCCAAAGTTATTGTGCTGTTTAAGTTTCTCTAATTTTCAATTCCAATTCTTCTACTTTTATTATTTATTCTCCTCCTCCTTCTCCTCCTCCTCCTCCTACCTCTCCTCCTCCTCCTCCTCCCTCTCCTCCTCCTCCTCCAGTGGTGCTGTATAACTGCTCCGTGGGCCGGCCAGACTGCAGCCTGTGTGGTCACTCCTCCCCCCGGTACGAGTGTGTGTGGTGCTCCTCCTCCCGGCGCTGTGTTTACCGGCAGCTCTGCCCGGCGGCTCCTCCGGCCCGGTGCCCCGACCCGGAGATCACCGACGTGAGTCCTGAGGAGCGAGAGGGTTGACTGATGAGGTTATTGTGGAGGTGCAGTGGTTAGCACCGTCACTCCCCAGCAACAGGGCTCCGGGTTGGAAGCCCGGCCCCCAGCCGGTGGTCCTTCTGTGTGGGTTCCCTCCGGGTTCTCCGGTTCCTCCCACAGTCCATATGCAGCTCAGGTGAACTGGAGAACGTGTGCGTCTCTATGTGACACCTGTCCAGGTGAACCTGCCTTCACCCAATGTAAGCTGGGGCTATTTTCAACAACTCTATAATACTTTTAAGTTTATATATATATTTATATTTATTTATATTTTTTATATATATTGATATATTTATATATGTATATATATTCATATATATTTCTATAATTAAATATATGTATGTATACATATATATTTTTATATATAAATAAATATATTTATATATGTATTCATATTTATATAAATATATATTTATATATTTATATATTAATATCATTTATTAGATTTATTATATCAAATTAATTAATTAAATGAGATACATTTTATTGACATAAATATAATTATTTATATATACATAATTCTATTTATATTAGTGCTGTGAAAAATAATGCGTTAACTCAGTTAATTAAATTACAGGATTAACTAGTTTTGTTTTTTTAACGCATTTAACGCATGCGCAACTCTTCTCGGAGCTCTTGCCTGTCTTGAGAGCCCTGTAAATGTATATATGTGATTAATCATGATTAATCCACAGAAACCTGTGATTAACCTGATTAAAAATTTTAATCGTTTCACAGCCCTAATTTATATAAATATAATTATATCTATTTATATATTTATATATATATATGCATTGTATCATAAAGTTTCCTCAGTGTCTGTGATCTGTTGGCAAGGAGCTCTTCACAGATCATCCATGCTGTCGTCGTCGCCCCCCCCCCCTCCCCGTCATCCTTAACAACACCAGACGACCTTCTGACATAAATCAAGTCTCAAATATGTATTTGGTAGTACAAACCGAACAGCAGCAAACTGCATGAAGGAACAAGTGAAGAGGAACCGTCTGAAATGAGCTGAGGAAACACGCAAGGAAGCAATCACACGGATGACTGAGGGCCGGGAGGACTTACAATGTACCAAGGAAGCAGAACAACAACAACGACTGGATGCTGTCGTCGTCGTTGTTGTTAATGGATTTTTTTGGGCCCAACGCACAGTTGGAGATGACCTCAGCTGCTGATCGGTGGTGCTGCTCCCCAGAGGATGACCCCGGTGGTCTTTATCTGTAGTTCCTCTACCGAGCAACGTTTACCTGAAGTAACCTTCTTATGTCTGAAGAAGTTCTGACTCTATTCAAACATGACCAAAGTGTGTAACTACAGATACTCAAGTACTCCATTGGATGTACTTGTATTTGACTTTTCAACGCCACTTTCTTCTTCTACTCCACGATGTTTTGGTGGCAAATATTCATTTATTTGAAGATTTAAAGCTCCTAAAACCTGAATATCTGAATGCTACATTCAGAATAATAATATATATAATATTTACATATATATTATATATATATATATATACAATATAATAGTATAATATATTAAATAGTATCTAAACTTCGTCAGGACAGAAATAAAACTATACAGGAAACAGAAATATTTAAAACATGTAACGATACTAAATGTTACAAAGTAAAACATGTAACGATACTAAATGTTACAAAGTAAAATATGTAACGATACTAAATGTTACAAAGTAAAATATGTAACGATACTAAATGTTACAAAGTAAAATATGTAACGATACTAAATGTTATAAAGTAAAATATGTATAGATACTAAATGTTACAAAGTAAAATATGTAACGATACTAAATGTTACAAAGTAAAATATGTTACGATACTAAATGTTACAAAGTAAAATATGTATAGATACTAAATGTTACAAAGTAAAATATGTAACGATACTAAATGTTTAAAAGTAAAATATGTAACGATACTAAATGTTACAAAGTAAAATATGTATCGATACTAAATGTTACAAAGTAAAATATGTAACGATACTAAATGTTTCAAAGTAAAATATGTAACGATACTAAATGTTACAATGTTTCAGGACAAATAAAGCGCTAAAACATTTAATGATTTTTTAGGGAGGGTTAATTGAGTTTAAACACCAGGCGGTTATGTAACTCTCTAAAGACGATGCATCCCATAATAACTGGAAGCATCCCTCTCTGCCTCCAGATCATCCCTCGCTTCGGGCCTCTGAACGGCCGGATCTCCGTCACCATCAAAGGCTCCAACATGGGAATCAAGAAGGACGACGTCAAGAGGATCACGGTGGCCGGCGTGGACTGTGTCCACCAGGGGGAGCACTACTCCGTCTCCACCAGGTACCGACACATGACACTCAGACAGGAAGTGAAGGTGAAGCTCTTCACGTGGACAGGAAGTGAAGGTGTAGCCCTTCACGTGGACAGGAAGTGAAGGTGAAGCTCTTTACACGGACAGGAAGTGAAGGTGACGCTATTCACGCAGACAGGAAGTGAAGGTGAAGCTCTTTACACGGACAGGAAGTGAAGGTGAAGCTCTTTACGCAGACAGGAAGTGAAGGTGAAGCTCTTCGTGCAGACAGGAAGTGAAGCTGAAGCTCTTCTGAGACTTAAAGGAGTGGTAGAAAGATGTAAGAACTGTAATCCAAGAACCTGAAGGCTGTACTTCAGACCAGTACTGAGTAAATACGAGTGCACCATCCCATAATACTCCCTCTGTCCGCAGCATCGTGTGTGAGATCGGACCGGCGAGGAGACTTCCTCCCGCCGACCTCCCGTTCGAGGGGCTCAACAGCGGAGCGGTGGAGGTGGAGGTGGAGGGAGGACGGAGAGGGAAGTCCCAGGTGGTCTTCACCTATCGGGTAGGTCCGCACTAGACACGCCCCCACAGGTGGTCTTCACCTATCGGGTAGGTCCGCACTAGACACGCCCCCACAGGTGGTCTTCACCTATCGGGTAGGTCCGCACTAGACACGCCCCCACAGGTGGTCTTCACCTATCGGGTAGGTCCGCACTAGACACGCCCCCACAGGTGGTCTTCACCTATCGGGTAGGTCCGCACTAGACACGCCCCCACAGGTGGTCTTCACCTATCGGGTAGGTCCGCACTAGACACCCCCCCACAGGTGGTCTTCAACTATCGGGTAGGTCTGCACTAGACACGCCCCCACAGGTGGTCTTCACCTATTGGGTCGGTCCGCACTAGACACGCCCCCACAGGTGGTCTTTACCTATCGGGTAGGTCCGCACTAGACACGCCCCCACAGGTGGTCTTTACCTATCGGGTAGGTCCGCACTAGACACGCCCCCACAGGTGGTCTTCACCTATTGGGTAGGTCCGCACTAGACACGCCCCCACAGGTGGTCTTCACCTATTGGGTCGGTCCGCACTAGACACGCCCCCACAGGTGGTCTTTACCTATCGGGTAGGTCTGCACTAGACACGCCCCCACAGGTGGTCTTCACCTATCGGGTAGGTCCGCACTAGACACGCCCCCACAGGTGGTCTTCACCTATTGGGTCGGTCCGCACTAGACACGCCCCCACAGGTGGTCTTCACCTATTGGGTCGGTCCGCACTAGACACGCCCCCACAGGTGCATTATATTCGTGATCTTTTGAGTCTATTTCACGATGAATCCAAAACTCTGAGTCGTTGAACTTCACCAAAAAACACCCAAAATGCTCGCAGCTCACGTTTAACGGTAAAGTACCGTAAACGTGAGCTGGACTTGAATCAAAAATACAAGACGACTCATTTGTCTCTGCGTCCCCTGTCCAGGACCCCAAACCGCAGCTTGTGCACCCGGCGCGGGGTCCCGCCTCCGGGGGGACCGTCATCACCATCAGCGGAGAGGACCTGGACACGGCGAGCAAGGGCGACGTGTCCGTGAGCGTCGGGGGGGTTCCCTGTGAAGTGTGAGGAGCCGCCGCCACCGCCTGTCCAATCACGTCGTCTCTAAAAGAAAGGGGGCGGGGCTTCACTAAACGCCTTCCTCCTCAGCGTGGCGTTCGGCTCGGAGATCACCTGCCGGACCGGGAGGTACCGCGGCCAGAAGGTGCCCTCCGACCTGCTGGCGGTGACGGTGAAATACGGGAGGAACACCACCAAGGACGTGGCGGCCGCGTACCAATACGCAGAAAACCCCAAGGTCACGGACTATCACCCCAAGGACAGCTTCCTGAGGTGAGTGAGGGGTTCATAAAGGAGCTGGAGATGAATGTAAATGTATTTACAGATAAATGTACATTCATTCATTTCCCTGTGTGTGTGTGTGTAGCGGCGGCCGCAGGATCGTTGTCATGGGAACCGGGTTCGATCTGGTCCAGAGAGCCTGGATGAAGGTCCTGCTGGTCCCCAACGAGTTCTCCCAGAACCCCTCACCTGTCGAGGTAAGAAAGCATAGACTTCTATACAACCAGAGGAGTCGCCCCCTGGTGGCCAGGAGAGAGAATGCAGCTTTAACACATGAAGCATCGACTTCTATACAACCAGAGGAGTCGCCCCCTGGTGGTCAGGAGAGAGAATGCAGTTCTAACACATGAAGCATCGACTTCTATACAACCAGAGGAGTCGCCCCCTGGTGGTCAGGAGAGAGAATGCAGCTTTAACACATGAAGCATAGACTTCTTTTTGCCATATTACATCATATTTCGTGGCCACAGGGGGCGCTGTTTTATGGCTGGTGCTGCACTTCTGTTGACCTGTGCCAGGAAATTGTAAACTGGAAATATCTCACTTTCCTTTAAGTCTATCCAACAACAACAACAACAATGTTATCGGGTCAACAGACGCAGAATGAAGAAGTCACAGTTCACTGAACAAACACTAAAAATACAAAAACTCATTTTGGACTTTCTGTTTATTTGAGCTGAAGAAAAATTCATTGAACTTCTTTCCAGCTTCAGGAAGTCGTTTGTGTTGTTGTTGTTGTTGTGGCAGATTGATGGAGGTGGTTGTTTGTGAAATAGAGAGGAAATGAAATACCACTTTTGAACACACACACACACACACACACGTCTCTCTCATTTGTTTTCTTCTTCTGCTGTTTATTTATTGCTCCGTTCTATTTCCTGTTTTCTTGTCTCCACCGTTTGTCACATTTGTGTTTTTATTATGTTTTTGTCTATTTTTATTTTTAAAGGCTAAAATATAAAAATACGACCAAGTTGAAATAAACAATAATAATAAAATGAAAGAGATGTGAATAAAAAGTTAAATAAAATGTGTTCAGACCTCTCTGTAGTTTGACTTGTTCTTCTTCTTCTTCTTCTTCTCCTTCTCCTGCTTCTCCTCCCTAATCTCCTTATTCTTCTTTTCCTCCTCCTTCTTCTACCTTCTACTCCTCCTCCTCCAGTTTGTGCAGGAGTCCCTGAGTAAGAACGACACGGTGCTTCAGTTCTCCTCCCCCCCGGTGACTCCTCCTCCTCCTCCTCCTCTCCGCTGCGCACCGTGCTGCAGCTGGACGGCGAGCAGGAGGAGCTGAAGGGCTTCGACTACCACGCCGACCCGACCTTCAACCCGCTGGACAACAAGGAGATCACGGACACCAGCGTCATCATCGTCACGGTGAGGAGGAAGAGCGCCGCGTGTGCGTGGAGCGCATGTTGTTGATGTTGTTGTTGTTGTTGTTGTCTTCAGGGTCGAGGGTTCGCCAAAGCCATGACGGCCAAAGAGGCCCAGGCCTTCGTGGGAGACGCCTCGTGTCACGTCAACATTCTGCAGGTGAAACAACAAAAACAATAAAAACATTTTTAAAAGTTGTTCTTGTTCTTCTTCTTCTCCTTCTTCTTGTTCTTCTTCATCTTGTCCTTGTTCTTCTTCATCTTGTCCTTGTTCTTCTTCTTCTTCTTCTTGTTCTTCTTTTTCTTCTTCATCTTGTCCTTGTTCTTCTTTTTCTCCTTCATCTTGTCCTTGTTCTTCTTCTTCTTCTTGTTCTTCTTCATCTTGTCCTTGTTCTTCTTTTTCTTCATCTTGTCCTTGTTCTTCTTCTCCTTCTTCTTGTTCTACTTCATCTTGTCCTTGTTCTTCTTCTTCTTCTTCTTCTTCATCTTGTCCTTGTTCTTCTTCAACTTGTCCTTGTTCTTCTTCTTCTTCATCTTGTCCTTGTTCTTCTTCTCCTTCTTCTTGTTCTTCTTCATCTTGTCCTTGTTCTTCTTCTTCTTGTTCTTCTTCATCTTGTCCTTGTTCTTCTTCTTCTTCTCCTTCTTCTTGTTCTTCTTCATATTGTCCTTGTTCTTCTTTTTCTTCTTCTCCTTCTCCTTCTTCTTGTCCTTGTTCTTCTTTTTCTTCTTCTTCTTCTCCTTCTTCTTGTTCTTCTTCATCTTGTTCTTCTTCATCTTGTCCTTGTTCTTCTTCTTCTTTTTCTTTTTCTTCTTCTTGTCCTTGTTCTTCTCCTTCATCTTGTCCTTGTTCTTCTTCTTGTTCTTCTTCATCTTGTCCTTGTTCTTCTTTTTCTTCTTCTCCTTCTTCTTGTTCTTCTTTTTCTTCTCCTTCTTCTTGTTCTTCTTCATCTTGTCCTTGTTCTTCTTCTTCTTCTACTTGTTCTTCTTCATCTTGTCCTTGTTCTTCTTCTTCTCCTTTTTCTTCTTGTTCTTCTTCTTTTTCTTCTTCTTCTCCTTTTTCTTCTTGTTCTTCTCTTTCGTCTAGTTCTTCTTCTACTTCTCCTTCAGTTTAAAGTATGCTATAACTGTGTGTGTGTGCGTGTGTCAGGATGATAAGCTGATCCTCGAGGCTCCGTCTTCGCGGCCTCGGTCCCGACGTCAGCGCCGAGACACGGCCACGGACATGCTGGAGCTCGTGGTATTTAAACTTCCTTCTCCCATTCGCACGGCGGTCAGTGAACGCCCCTCAGGTGGACCTCAAAGAGCCGCCTCGGCGTTTCTGATGCGCTCGAGTCAAATGTTCTGGAGGCTGAGCGTCTCTCTCTCTCAGGTGAAGTTTGGCCTGGGCGAGTGGACGGTGGACTCCGTGTACTACGCCCGCAAGGACAACATTCCTCTGGCCATCATCATCCCCGCCGTCATCATCCCCATGCTCCTCTTCATCGCCGTGTCTGTCTACTGCTACCGGTCAGAGCACACACACACACGCACACACGCACACACACGCTGGTGTTTCGGCGTGTTGATGTGCTGCTGCTCGTCTTCAGGAGGAAGAGTCAGCAGGCGGAGCGAGAATACGAGAAGGTGAGACACCAGCTGGAGAACCTGGAGGAGAGCGTCAGGGACCGCTGCAAGAAAGAGTTCACAGGTAGGAAACATACCTGTTGTTGTTGTTGTTATTAATGTTATTATTATTAGAGTTCACAGGTAGGAAACATACCTGTTGTTGTTATTAATGTTATTATTATTAGAGTTCACAGGTAGGAAACATACCTGTTGTTGTTGTTGTTATTAATGTTATTATTATTAGAGTTCAAAGGTAGGAAACATACCTGTTGTTGTTATTATATTATTATTATTATTATTAGAGTTCACAGGTAGGAAACATGCATTATTTTTCTATTTTCTAGAAGTCGTCTCAAAAAAGACTGAGGAAGTTTTAAAGTTATTCTCCTTAAATTAAACGCCTAAAACATATTTTCACCGTTATAAATGTTCTTCTTCTTCGTCTTCTTCTCCTTCTCCTTCTTGTTTCTGTTCTTCTTCTTCTTCTTGTTCTCCTTCTTCCTCTTCTCCTTCTTTCTTCTCCTTGTTCTTCTTCTCCTCCTCTTCCATATTTTTTGTTCTTCTTCTCCTTCTTTTTTCTCTTTGTTCGTCTTCTCGTCCTCCTTCCTTTTTCTTCTTTTCCTCCTCGTTCTTGTTCTTATTCTCCAACTTCTTTCTTTTCCTCCTTCTTCTCCTCCTTCTACTTCTTCAAGTAATGAATGTAAGAATTAAGTCAAATCTGCAATTTAAAGTATAATAAAATACAAAATGGGCACTATAATGATGTGTTGTATATTTGAGTAAATGGGACACAGAGTGCTTCAGAGCCTCTGTCTCCTTTATTCTCTCTCTTCCTGTATTCTCTCTCTTCCTGTGTCCAGACCTGATGATCGAGATGGAGGACCAGACCAGCGACCTGAGCGAGGCCCGGATCCCCTTCCTGGACTACAAGACCTACACGGACCGGAACTTCTTCCTGCCCTCTAAGGACGGCGGCGCCACCGACACCATGATCACGGGCAAGATCCAGATCCCCGAGGCCCGCAAGGCCATCGTGGCCCAGGCCCTGAACCAGTTCTCCAACCTGCTGAACAGCAAGACCTTCCTCCTCAACGTGAGCTCGTCTTCATTCGGAGTTCTGAGAGGGAAATAGATGTTAAAGTGTTTTTACACACAGAAGATTATTTAAAAAGACGTTTCTGAAGAATAGATTTGACCCAAAACGATAAAGTTTTGGACCTTTTTCTCTCCTCTTAGAGAAACCTGGTCCTACTTCTACTACCACTATTCAGATTAGCTTTTATTGTGTTTTTAATTGTTTGTTTTGTGTGTTTTATTTATTATAAAAAATATATTTATTTTTTTGTCCATTTTCTTTATGTAGATTCATGTATAAATGTTGTATTCAGGACCCATCAAATGGATAATAATAATAATCATCATCACAGGGTTTGTTTTATGTTTTATTTATTATAAATAATATATGTTTTTGTTCATTTTCCTTTTGCAGATTAATGTATAAAAGTCATATTTAGGACCCATCAAATGGATAATAATAATAATAAAAAATGTTATTATTATTATTATAATTATTATAATTAGAATGATCACAGGGTTCGTACGGTCATGGAAAACCTGGAAAAGTTGATCTAAATTTTAAATGTTTATTTCCAGGCCTGGAAAAGTCCTGAAAATACAAAAATCCCCAAAGTTTTGGAAAAGTCATGAACATTTGATATATTCATACATTCATATTTTCATCTACGCTGAGTTTTAAATCATGAATTTGTTTTTAAAAAGAATGACACTCAAAATATAACCCGGCATTACACGATTTTCCGCGCTGCAAGTGAACGCACCGTAACTGAAAAGACATAAATGTTTATTCTTTTAATTAAACTATCGTCTCATTCATTTGTTTTATTTACGGTTATTTACTGGATGCGTTTGAATTCTCTTTGTTAGTTAAAATACAATATTTTATTATTTTTTCATGCTTACCGAGATTTAAAGAAATATTTGGTCGTGTAAATGTGGTTTAAACTCCTGGACACCCATTGGTCCGCACGTGTGTG
>NC_079397.1:2645007-2735007 GCF_029220125.1 Pseudoliparis swirei
CACCTGGACACACATATATACACACTCACCTGGACACACACATATACACACTCACCTGGACACACACATATATACACACTCACCTAGACACACATATATACACACTCACCTGGACACACACATATATACACACTCACCTAGACACACACATATATACACACTCACCTGGACACACACATATATACACACTCACCTGGACACACACATATATACACTCACCTGGACACACACATATATACACACTCACCTGGACACACACATATATACACACTCACCTGGACACACACATATATACACACTCACCTGGACACACACATATATACACACTCACCTAGACACACATATATACACACTCACCTGGACACACATATATACACACTCACCTGGACACACACATATATACACACTCACCTAGACACACACATATATACACACTCACCTAGACACACATATATACACACTCACCTAGACACACACATATATACACACTCACCTAGACACACACATATATACACACTCACCTAGACACACACATATATACACACTCACCTAGACACACACATATATACACACTCACCTGGACACACACATATATACACACTCACCTGGACACACACATATATACACACTCAACTAGACACACACATATATACACACTCACCTGGATACACACATATATACACACTCACCTGGACACACACATATATACACACTCACCTAGACACACACATATATACACACTCACCTGGACACACACATATATACACACTCACCTAGACACACACATATATACACACTCACCTAGACACACACATATATACACACTCACCTAGACACACACATATATACACACTCACCTGGACACACACATATACACACTCACCTGGACACACACATATATACACACTCACCTGGACACACACATATATACACACTCACCTGGACACACACATATATACACACTCACCTGGACACACACATATATACACACTCACCTGGACACAGACATATATACACACTCACCTGGACACACACATATATACACACTCACCTGGACACACACATATATACACACTCACCTAGACACACACATATATACACACTCACCTAGACACACACATATATACACACTCACCTAGACACACACATATATACACACTCAACTAGACACACACATATATACACACTCACCTGGACACACACATATATACACACTCACCTAGACACACACATATATACACACTCACCTAGACACACACATATATACACACTCACCTGGACACAAACATATATACACACTCACCTGGACACACACATATACACACTCACCTGGACACACACATATATACACACTCACCTGGACACACACATATATACACACTCACCTGGACACACACATATATACACACTCACCTAGACACACACATATATACACACTCACCTGGACACACACATATATACACACTCACCTAGACACACACATATATACACACTCACCTGGACACACACATATATACACACTCACCTGGACACACACATATATACACACTCACCTAGACACACACATATATACACACTCAACTAGACACACACATATATACACACTCACCTAGACACACATATATACACACTCACCTAGACACACACATATATACACACTCACCTAGACACACACATATATACACACTCACCTAGACACACACATATATACACACTCACCTGGACACACACATATATACACACTCACCTGGACACACACATATATACACTCACCTGGACACACATATATACACACTCACCTGGACACACACATATACACACTCACCTAGACACACATATATACACACTCACCTAGACACACACATATATACACACTCACCTGGACACACACATATATACACACTCACCTAGACACACACATATATACACACTCACCTAGACACAAACATATATACACACTCACCTAGACACACACATATATACACACTCACCTAGACACACACATATATACACACTCACCTGGACACACATACATACACACTCACCTAGACACACACATATATACACACTCACCTGGACACACACATATATACACACTCACCTGGACACACACATATATACACACTCACCTGGACACACACATATATACACACTCACCTAGACACACACATATATACACACTCACCTAGACACACACATATATACACACTCACCTGGACACACACATATATACACACTCACCTGGACACACACATATATACACACTCACCTAGACACACACATATATACACACACATATATACACACTCACCTGGACACACACATATATACACACTCACCTGGACACACATATATACACACTCACCTAGACACACACATATATACACACTTACCTAGACACACATATATACACACTCACCTGGACACACACATATATACACACTCACCTAGACACACACATATATACACACTCACCTGGACACACACATATATACACACTCACCTAGACACACACATATATACACACTCACCTAGACACACACATATATACACACTCACCTAGACACACACATATATACACACTCACCTGGACACACACATATATACACACTCACCTGGATACACACATATATACACACTCACCTAGACACACACATATATACACACTCACCTAGACACACACATATATACACACTCACCTGGACACACACATATATACACACTCACCTAGACACACACATATATACACACTCACCTAGACACACACATATATACACACTCACCTGGACACACACATATATACACACTCACCTAGACACACACATATATACACACTCACCTAGACACACACATATATACACACTCACCTAGATACACATACATACACACTCACCTGGACACACACATATACACTCACCTAGACACACACATATACACACTCACCTAGACACACACATATATACACACTCACCTGGACACACACATATATACACACTCACCTAGACACACATATATACACACTCACCTAGACACACACATATATACACACTCACCTAGACACACACATATATACACACTCACCTAGACACACACATATATACACACTCACCTAGACACACACATATATACACACTCACCTAGACACACACATATATACACACTCACCTGGACACACACATATATACACACTCACCTGGATACACACATATATACACACTCACCTAGACACACACATATATACACACTCACCTGGACACACACATATATACACACTCACCTAGACACACACATATATACACACTCACCTAGACACACACATATATACACACTCACGTGTGTTTGTGTGAGTGTGTATGTGAGTGTGTGTGTCTCAGTGTGTGTGTGTATGAGTGTGTGTGTGTGTATGAGTGTGTGTGTGTGTATGAGTGTGTGTGTGTGTGTGCACGTCTACACCATCAACTTTTTGTATTCCCTAAAACTCACTCTGCCTTCACACTGACCTTGAGCTCGACCTGTCAATCATCACACACACACACACACACACACACACACACACCATGTAATATTCATCGGTCGCGCTGCATTATTGACGATGGTTGTGGTCTGAGGAGGAAGGAAAGGAAACTAGGGTGTCAGCAGGGCGAAGAACATCGAGTTCAATCAAAACTTTATTAAAAACAACAAATCGAACAATAAAAACGTCTATCTGTTAAAAAGATATAAAGTTGAAAGAACGTTTTAGTTCATTCATCAGGACAGAAACTTTCTGAACAAACTGTTTGAGGTCAGAGTTCAGAATGAAATAAATAGAATAAAATAAACAGAATAAAATAAAAAAGAATACAATAAACTGAATAAAATAAATAGAATACAATATATATAATAAAATAAATAGAATAAAATAAATAGAATACAATATATATAATAAAATAAATAGAATAAAAAAATAGAATAAAAAATAGAGTACAATAAACAAAATTAAATTAACAGAATAAAATAAATAGAATACAATAAATAGAATACAATAAACAAAATGAAATTAATAGAATACAATTAATAGAATATAATTAATAGAATAAAATATAATACATATAATAAAATAAACAGAATAAAATAATCTGAATCCGATTAACAGCTTTGACTCGATCAGTTTCACACATTTATCAAACTTTAAAAACATTGTTTAGTTTCTCTCTCTCTCCCCCCCTCTCTCCCCCCCCCCCCCCCCAGCCTGCCTCTGAGGTTCTGGGTGAACATCCTGAGGAACCCTCACTTTATCTTTGACATCCACGTGACGGAGGTGGTGGACGCGTCGCTGCACGTCGTGGCTCAGACCTTCATGGACGCCTGCACCAAGACGGAGCACAAGCTCACCCGGGTGCGTCGCCATGACAACGCCGTTACGTCGTAGTCATGCTGATTTAACGGATATCTTTAGGCATATTTTGTGTATTTTTAAGCATTTTTACAAGACGATATTGTCTGGACCGGAAGTGTTTTTTGGGTTTTATATATTTTGTTGTCTCCTCAGGAGTCGCCTAACAACAAGCTGCTTTACGCCAAAGAGATCTCCACCTACAAGAAGATGGTGGACGAGTGAGTTTCATTAACAATCAACACATTTCATATTTCACACACGCAAAAAAGAAGAAGCGCTTGATATTATTTGATAAATGTGTGTGTGTGTGTGTGTGTTCTCTCAGCTACTATCAGGGCATCAGGCAGATGGTCCCCGTCAGCGACCAGGACATGAACACACACCTGGCCGAGGTCTCCAGGGTGAGAAGTATTTAAGTATACATTTGAAGTACTTGTACTATATATATCAGTTGTTGTCTGTCTGTTGTCCGGTCTCTGTATGTCTTGACTTGCTGGTCGGTCGTTTACTCCACCTGCGTGTCTTCTCTTGTCGTTCACCTGTTTGCAGTTATATGTCACATTTAGTCTGTAAGCTTTTATGTTGTATCTCTGACATTATGTTTTTATTCTGTCCATTTTAACATTGTTCTCCCCTATTTTATTTGCTTTATCTGTAGATTGTATTTGCAATCTTATGTTTTTAGGTTTGTTCTTAACATCAGCAACATTGGGACTACAGATGAAAAATAGCCTCTTGGCTAACTCTGGCACATTTACTGCAATGTTTTTATCAATGTGCACTGTCCCTTATTAAATAAACCATTTAAATAAAATATATATTTTATACAGATATATATATATTTATATATATTTTATATATTTATATATATATATTTGTTTTTTTTGTTTTGTTATTTATATATATATATGCATATATATAAATGTATGTATATATACATGCATATATTTATATATATAATTATATATATTATATATATGTATATATATATAAAAGTATGTATATATATATAAATGTATGTATATATATATATATTTATATACATATATATATACATATGGTCGTGATTGCTGCACTTCTCAGTATTACTCCTTAATTTATTTTGTATTTATTTCTTTACATTTTGTATTAGTTGACACATTTATTCTGACGTTGTTTGTGTGTTACCGTAGCAACACACCGACAAGCTGAACACCCAGCTGGCCTTACACCAGCTGTATCAGTACGCCAGCAAGTACTACGACGTGGTGAGTACCCTGTTACATCAGTTATAATATACATGTTTCTATAAGTTATGTTTCTATAAGTTAAGTTTCTATAAGTTAAGTTTCTATAAGTTATAATTATAGAAGTTATAGTTATATAAGTTATGTTTATATTAGTGCTATGAAAAATAACGCATTAATTCAATTACAGGTTTAACTAGTTTTTTTTTTTTTACGCATTTAACGCATGCGCAGAATGAGCTTCCAATCTGTCTGTTGTTGGTCGTCGGGACGGAAAAAAAGTCACTTGCAAAATGAGCTTCCAATCCACCACT
This sequence comes from Pseudoliparis swirei, assembly GCF_029220125.1. NCBI lineage: Eukaryota > Metazoa > Chordata > Actinopteri > Perciformes > Liparidae > Pseudoliparis > Pseudoliparis swirei. The sequence continues at coordinate 2,650,926 of NC_079397.1, forward strand.
TCAATCTGAACTCTGTCCGCTCTCATGCAGACGGTCTGTTCATCGGTAATGATCCTTCCGCAGGTTCACCTCCGGAAACCTTGTGACGACTTTTACTTCCTGTAGATCAGGGTCTCAACACGTCGATCGCGACCTGCCAGTCGATCCCGGCGTAGTGTCGGTAGATCGCATGACATTAAAGAGATTGGCCCGCCCCCTGACATGTTCTCTAGAGCACGTCTTTGTTCTTTTATTAAACTAAACGTCTGTTGTTGATCGTATCTCCACAGCAGCATGTCATTTCTGTCTCTTCGCGTTGCGTTAACACTTATCGATCTCCGTCTGGCGCGCCACAGAGCTCCGTGCGCGCGCATCGGGACCGAGCAAAAAAAAGTCACTTGTCAATCTGTCCACCTTTAGATTGTATCATTGTGGAGTTAATGGTTGACAAACAAGAGAAAAATGCTCTGTTTAACCCTCCTGTTACCTTTACATTTACGAACATATTTGACCCTCGGGGTCAATTTGACCCCAGCAATTAAAACCTCCAGAAAATTATTAGAATTAATATTGCTTCCCAAGTTTAAGTGTGAGGTACTTTATGTTTGTTTGTTGACTACCTAAATAGCCCTTTAAATAAATAAAAAAGTTGATATTTCTTATATGTTTGACACAGTGAAAAACAGCCTGGGGTCAAATTGACCCCAAAGAACACCGACATTAAACATTGAATGGGGTCAAATTGACCCGAAAGGTAACAGGAGGGTTAAACATTCTGTTTAGGATGAAGATGTATTAATGTTCCATATGGAAGAAAACTGCTAAATAACTGCTGAGTTGCAGCACCATTGTATAGAAGAATGTATAAATGTATATATCCGTCTTTTGTCATAAATCTCTATGTTCTCACAAAATATACCGAGAATATCGGTAATATGTGATTAATCATGATTAATCCACAAAAACCTGTGATTAACCCGATTAAAAATGTTAATCATTTCACAGCCCTAGTTTATATAAGTTATAGTTATATAAGTTATAGTTATATAAGTTATGTTTATATAAGCTATGTTTATATAAGTTATGTTTCAATAAGTTATGTTCATGCATTTTAGTTTTTTTTGTGCATAATAAAATATTTGCAAGTTCAACCTAATTTTTACTAAATTGTTCCATTTTTATTAATTATATAACACGAACGTGTTTTTATCAAATTTTAAATGTGCAACTCTAGGATTTAGTTTTATAATAACTATCTATCCTAACTACGGACTTTTCAGTTTATCATACCTGTAAAAACGGCCTTCATTTACATATTAATATCACCGTGACAACATGTAATATTTGGCTGTAAGATATCAAATATATATTTCAATGTTCTCCGTGTTCAGATCATCCAGTCGCTGGACGAGGACCCGGCCGCCCAGAACAAGCAGCTCACGCTCCGCCTCCAACAGATCGCCGCCGCCCTGGAGAACAAGGTCACCGACCTTTGACCTCTGATCTCACGGAGGAGGGGTCGGGGGGGGTGCGGAGCTAGCGTCTACTAAAACACAGAATGTGGTTTTTCCATTGAAGGACTCGAAGGAAGACGAGCTTTGCAGACACTCCCGAATGTTTTTAACCATGTGAGGACTAAAGTGGGCGGGGCTAGTGGACCCACAGGAACACGTTGACCATATAAGGACTGAAGGAGGGAGGAGTTACGGGACTCCAGGAGGGGTGAGGAATGGTGCTTTCTGGACAAATGAAGTGCTTTCACTCTGTATCCCCAAAAACAAAACCCGAGGCGGGATGCCAAATGGCGCCGCCGGCGGGAGCGCTGTGAAACCGAAGGCTGTTTCGATGCTCGGCGTCTCCGTTTCGACTTCTGGAGAACACGGATTAAACATGTTAACCTAAAGAAGAAGAAAGTGGAACGCAAAGAATGACGAGTTTTGGGATGATTGAAGAATGTCGTGAAGTCGCGTTGTTACCAAATACTTCTTGTTTTTCTCTTTTTATTTTGGAAGTTTTTCTTGAGGTACGGCGGCTCCCGGACCATGTGAGCTGACCCCAGATCAGTTAGAAATAATCGACCAATGAAAACCAACTACGGTACAAACCACTGGCCAATCGGTGGTCTCGGTTTGTCCTGATGGCACAGACAGAATTCAGGGTACGACATTCAACATGTAAAAACCGTGGCGTTTAAACTCGCACCGCGATGATGATGACGGGGCGTTTCCACGGTGATGACACAGCGCTGTCGGCTCGATCTCAGCCGGAAGATTTAATGATGTTACATTCGTTTCGTCTTCTTCTGTGATGTCACATCCTGGTCTATGATGTCACATCCTGGTCTATGATGTCATATCCCGGTCCGCGATGTCATATCCTGGTCCATGATGTCACATCCTGGTCCATGATGTCATATCCCGGTTGATGATGTCATATCCTAGTCCGTGATGTCATATCCTGTGTTTAGTGTGATCTGTTTTTAATCTGTATGATTTCACTTGTTTTACAATACTCTCTTCATATATATACAGGACTGTCTCAGAAAATTAGAATATTGTGATGAAGTTCTTTATTTTCTGCAATACAATTAAAAAAACAAAAATGTCATGCATTCTGGATTCATTACAAATCAACTGAAATATTGCAAGCCTTTTATTCTTTTAATATTGTTGATTATGGCTTACAGCTTAAGAAAACTCAAATATCCTATCTCTAAATATTAGAATATCATGAAAAAGTATACTAGTAGGGTATTAAACAAATCACTTGAATTGTCTAATTAACTCGAAACACCTGCAAGGGTTTCCTGAGCCTTGACAAACACTCAGCTGTTATAAATCTTTTTTTTAACTTGGTCTGAGGAAATATTAAAATTTTATGAGATAGGATTTTAGAGTTTTCTTAAGCTGTAAGCCATAATCAGCAATATTAAAAGAATAAAAGGCTTGCAATATTTCAGTTGATTTGTAATGAATCCAGAATGCATGACATTTTTGTTTTTTTAATTGCATTACAGAAAATAAAGAACTTCATTACAATATTCTAATTTTCTGAGACAGTCCTGTATACTGACGTGTCTTCTAAAGACAGCAGTTACTTCAGAAAGGCTTCAAATGAATCTAATTGAAGGCGGTAAAGTGTTAAAATGTATGAAATCGAGTTTATTATTATTATCATAATTTTTATTATTTTGGGTCTTAAACTTAAAACATTCTTCGGTACGAACGATGAAAACGAGATGAATCACTTTATAATGTGGAAGATTTAAAATGATTAAAACAAATCAAACTGAGGCGTAAAGTGAAATACAAGTTTAGTATTATTCACTTATTTAGTAATAATTAAAGGAGCAAACTAAGATAAAAACATTAAAAGAATAATTTTGCTTTTTTCCTTTATTTACTGAATTGTTAGAATTGGTCGACTTTCATGAATTGCAATTCACTAATCTGACTTTATTAGTGTTGTGATTTGACTTTAAAGTTAAAATAAATGTTTTAATTGGATGTTTAGTGAATATTCAGACGCAATGAATCACTATTCTTTCTTTTCATACGTGTTTTGTATTTAATCTCATTTCTTTAGTTTGATTTGTTTCTCCAAAGTATTTTAAATCTTCCACATTATCCCAAACAAAAATAACCAAAAACGAACTCCTGTCGAGGTTTGCCTTCGTTCTGCGTGACACGGGGACTTTGATGACGACGCCCCCTTTCTGCACATTAAATGTTTCATAATGTTTATGAGTTTTTATTATTATCAGAAACATGCGCTCTCTCTCTCGCTCCCTCTCTCTCTCTCCCTCTCCCCCCCCTCTCTATCTCTCTATCTATCTCCCTCAATCCCTCTCTCTCCCCCCCTTGACTCTCGCAGCGCTCGACTTCAAATCAAAGACTAAATATACTTTTTTGGGGGGATTTTTTACCTGTAAATTAATTTTAAAAAGTCACTTTGGAGCCGAATAACTTCAGAATCGAGTCAAAGTGAATTTGCATTTGTCACTTAATAATAACGTGTGTTGGATGAGTGCAACCAGAGATAAACAAACAAACAAACAACTGTGCATCAGATACCAAGGCGGTACTTTTATCCTCGTGCCTTAAAGAGGAAACCCGGAGCGGAGCCGAGGGAAAAGAAGTTTCCGGGAGGTTCCTCGCGGTGAGATGTCGGCGTGACACGGTTTCTTATTGAATGTAAAGTTCACGTCTCCAAAGCTAATTTAACTCATTTAAACGGATCGTAGCTGTTGTGTAGTTCCCAAAAAGTAAAAATCCACGAGATTCAATTATAACTCCATCTATTTTTAACAGAAACGTGGCTAACATGTTCAAATATTTGCAATTTCTAACATTAAATCGAGTTTGACACCACTTGGCTGTTGATTCAAAGCTACGGTTAGCATAACGTTCAGGATGCTAACACTTGACTCGGTTTAGAGGGAATAATAAACGTGTGATAGGGAGTTCGGTCGACACCAAAACGCGTTAAATTCTCGTTCAATAACTACGTAAATCTTTAATATTCAAAATCATTCACAAAAACGTACCTAAAACTAGTAAATAACTGATAGGTTAGCATATTTGGATATTTCCCGCTCATTCTGAAACGGATTTATTGAAGTATGCCGACGTTTTATTTGATCTTTAAAGCCTCTAAAACTGGACATTGTTTTTGGTAGTTGCGTTAGCTTATAATGCTACGACTTCCTGTAGCGTCCTAGCTAACCACCTTTTTACGATATTTCGGTAATTTCAGAAACGTGAGCTTTTCGGGCGACTTTTAAAGCATTTGATTTACAAATGACTTCAAATCGCTGGGCGTAAAAACAACAACGAATGACTCTTCCTGCGGTGATTCATGTTGCCGCGTCATTTCATGCAATTAGCCTAAAATTAGACTCTTAAAGGGACAGTGTTTAGCATTTAGGGGGCGAGTTATTTGCAGGAATTGAATATTACATAGATACGGATGGTTTCTTTTAGAATAAAATCACCTGAAACGGAGAAACTTTTGTTTTCACACTTCAACTGGTTGCAATCTGCAGCCTCGCCACATTCCACTTTAATGACACTTATATTCGAGGCACAAAGTAAAAAAAACGAATTTTGAATGTTTAAAGCGAATGTTTTCGCCAACATCACGTTGATCAACGGTCAAACCTCTGCATTGTTTATTCTTGGATCATCGTTGTTGTTTTCTTGAATTTGAAACTCAAACAGCACCCCAGTGTCTATACTGGTCTGAACTGGTCTGGAGCCCAAATCGGTGACTCTTCCAAGGAAGTAGAGAAGTGGGCCAAAAAAATATTTTTAAAATCCAGATCTAGGAAGTCCAAATATCCAATAAAAGATGTTTATACAAATGAAGTCTTCTTCTGTTTAATGACTTTTAATGTTGAATATTTTAGCCCCAAAACGTGTTTTTAATCCGGGAATGTTTATTATTGGATCCTGTAAAAAAACTAAACTCCAGACCTCGATTGCAAATCACATAAAATATTTTCAGTTTTTTTTATTTTTTATATCTGCAGCCTCACTAAAAGTTTTTCTAAATGTCGTATTTATGATCAGAAGGTGGAGAAAATACAAAAGAATCAACAATTTTGAACTTAAACGACCTGAAAGTTTCAGTTTGCAATCATAATAAAAAATAATGAACACATTTAATACAGATGAGACTCCAATAGCTCCTTTTATTACATTTTATTTGTTTTTTATTTTTACTACTTTTGACTTTTTACACATTGGAGAAATTATGCTAATCAACTTTAATAATATTTATCTTAAAGCCCCACTATGTAACTTTTGGACCTTAAAATAACAGCTTGAAAAAAATTGTGCCGCTACAATGACTTTTAATATGACGATTTGCGTCTCTGCTCTTGCCATCGGGGGTCAAACAGCTGATCGACCAGGCGGAAACAGGCGGAGGCGCCGCGTTCAATCCCCGCGCTCCTTCACCCTAGTCCTGGGCCAGTTCAATGTTCCTGCGCAGTCTTCTATTGGTGATCCCGCCCGTTGGTATGAATCCAAAATAGAAAGTCGCCGGATTGTTGCCGTTCTGAGTCCGCCGCCTGTCAGCGCGCTCCAAACAAAAAAAACTCGCGTCACCTCCCCCTCGTCAACTTTTATAACCCGTGACACGTACAAATAATAATAATAATATTATAATACAGGACAACACATGATCCCAACTCAATACAAGTGTATGCGAGGCTGCATCTATCGTCACTGGGTATTTACGACACTGAAGTCGAAACCTAAATACCTAAAAACCTGAAGGGGGCGCCAAAAGTGAAAAACTACATAGTGGGGCTTTAAATTTGATGTCAAATAATGACAATAATCTGCTATTCCTGATTAGCAGCCAGTTTATAATAAATCAAATCTTGACTACTTTTTAAATCCTCTATTTCTGATGAACAGCCAGTTCGTAATATTAATATATGAATAGATAAACCAATTAAATAATAACTGGACTCTTACAGCAGAGCTCTGAAAACAGGAAGTCATCGTATTTCAAAATAAAAATATTAATACAGTATTGTAAAAAGACATTATGGACCAAATAAATGAAACACTCAAGTTAACAGACGTTAAACTTTATTTCGTTCACAGCGAATGTTAAACAAGAAAATATTACTATTATTTACATCATATTGTTTATTTATATAATATATTGAATATATATATAAATATATATTTTCTATATTAATATGTATATATAAAATATATTATTTATATAATATATATCAAATAGATTCATATCAAATATTTATATAAATAAAACACAATGCAAGCGTAGAAATAAAACATTTTGCAAATAAAAACAATGACCATTTAAAGGTTTTTTAAACTAATAATTAAAACCAAATTAAATTTGTCCTTCCAATAAACTCAATGAAATAATTAGAACATTACAACCCTGTAAGCTTAAGGTAACTTTACTTCATGGGTCCATCATTTCTGAATTATTTATAATATTTTACAGTCTCCTGGAAAGATATGTAATTATATGGAAAATAGATGTGTGTTTAATTAGAATGCTTAGAAATAAATTAATTCTTTGTTCTTAAATATCCAATGAGCGACATTTTATTTTTGTTTTAAACAGAGGAAATTCTATTTTCCATATAATTTAAATCAAATTAGAATATTCTCCCCAGGAAATGTTAATATATATAATTATAGACCCATAAAAAGCAACGTTAAGACTTGAAGGAACGATTCGGCTTCCTTTAATAAGAGAAGAAGAAGAGACAGGAAGTGCAAACATGAGCCAGAGGATGGCAGCAGAGAAGCTAAACTTGTATATCTAGGAGGTGAAGACCACCGATTGGCCCTCAGCTGAGGTAGGTGAAGACCACCGATTGGCCCTCAGCTGAGGTAGGTGAAGACCACCGATTGGCCCTCAGCGAGGTGAAGACCACCGATTGGCCCTCAGCTGAGGTAGGTGAAGACCACCGATTGGCCCTCAGCTAGGTGAAGACCACCGATTGGCCCTCAGCTGAGGTAGGTGAAGACCACCGATTGGCCCTCAGCTAGGTGAAGACCACCGATTGGCCCTCAGCTGAGGTAGGTGAAGACCACCGATTGGCCCTCAGCTAGGTGAAGACCACCGATTGGCCCTCAGCTGAGGTAGGTGAAGACCACCGATTGGATGGGCAGCCGGCAGACGGGACACAGCTTGTTCCTCTTCTTCAGCTTGCGGGCGCACACGTAGCACACCATCAGGTGGCCCGTGTTGCCGTGCACGATGCAGCCGTTCTTGGGCCGCGACTGGCAGATGAGACACGGGTCCAGGCACGAGTCCGGCAGGCGCCACTCCGCCGACACGCTGCGGTCCAGCTCGGGGACGGCGGGGGGAGGGGTGGCGGGGCGGGGCTCCTGGGAGTCTCCGGAGGAGGAGGAGGGCTGGGAGTCGGGAGTCCAGAGCTTCTGCTGCTGCGACGAGGAGGAGGAGGAGGAAGGCAGGGAGCAGGACAGGAGGTCCTGGGAGGAGGAGGAGGCCGTCTTCACTCGCTTCCCGTCCGGGACGTCGACGCCGTCGTTCTCCTCGACGTCCGAGCCTTCAGGAGAAACATCGATCAATCAATAACGGATGATGTCACATTTAATAACACAGCAGTCAGTGTTTCATTTGTATTTACTGAACATTTTATTTTTATATAACCTCTATCCCTCTTAAGAATTTATATTTTGTGTTTCTCCAGTTTGTTTTGTTTATATTTTCTTTTGTACTATATGATATAAAATATATTATATAAATATAACAAATATATTTTGATATATTTAATAATCTATATTTTCTTTTGTACTCTGATATATTTAAGATAGATATAATATATATATTTAATATGATATATATTTTCTAGATTTACATTATATTTTTTTTAGAAATATATATATTTTACAAAATATATTAAAAGATATACATTATAATATCAGTTTATAAAAATATATATACACAATTTATGTCACATAAATTACTCAACAATAAGTGAGGTAAAAATAGACTTCATAATACAATTAGAAAAATCATAATGAATGTTTTGTATTTATTAAAAAAATGATTCAGTCTCAACTAAAACTCAGTTTCCTCTCCTACCTGGAGTTTCTCTGGCTGCCGATTGGTCGGTTGGCTTTGGGGGCAGGGCTTTAGGGCTGGAGGGGGCGGACTTGGACACCTCGGACAGCCAATCCTGACGCAGCGCCCAGCAGCGGAGGCAGTTTCTGGGGAGAGGCGGGTTCAGCTCCTCACACTTGGCACAGCGCCAGTAGTCCTGAGAGACAAACAACACACACACAAGCGGTTAGACCGACGGTACTGATGAAGTGTGTGTGTGTGTGTGTGTGTGAAAGACTCACAGCTTCCGTGATCTCCGTGTCTTCGTCGAAGGAGTCGTTCTCCTCCGCCTCAAATATGGTGACCTCGTATATCTGGAAACAAAACATTTACCGGAGTGAGACTTATTTGATTAAAAGGTGTGATGCGAAATATTTAAACTAAATCATCTCAGAAATATAAGAGTCAGATTTTCTTCTAAATCCCATGAAAAAAAGACAAAAACCTTCTCAGGTCCAATGACAGCATCCAACAAATATATAAAAATACAAAGTTAAGTTCCTAAATCGGCTGCTCACTGTCAACAGACCGGAGGAAATGGCTCATTTGTTGGGGACTATTTTTAGCGGCGGATGAATCCACATTTGGTGTTTTGTTGAGTACCGGTGTCGACCACTAGGTGGCAGCAGCGCACCTCAATCTGATCATCCGTTTCCCTTGAAACCAACAGTTCATCATTCAGACATGTCATTTTCATTATTACAAATGCCGGTTTGATCAAAACAAAGTGTTCTGGTCCCCGTACCGGTCCAGTCTGGTCCCTGTACCGGTCCAGTCTGGTCCCGTTGGGGTTCTGGCTGTGTTACCTGGTCGTCTGCAGACAGCGAGGCGTCGTCTTCGTTGTAGTCGTCGGAGTCGACCGACTCGACCTCAAATTCAACGCTGAAGTTGTCGCTCTCCGAGTCCGAGGCTGGGACCGTGACCTCCGACCTCCCGGACTAAACACACATACACACATATACAGTCGATGTTGTTACACAATATTAACAAAGTGAGAGTGTGAGTGTGTGTGTGTGTGTGTACTCACTGTGCTGTGGGAGTCTGATGATTGGCTGCTGGTCCGGTCTCGGGCGCTCCCTAGTCCGCCGATCACGCACCACGACAGGCTCTCGTCGAAGGTCAGGGAGTAGCTGTCGGACCTCCTCCTCTTCCTCCCTTCCCCTTCCGACTCCTCCCCCGACTCCTCCCCTTCCTCTTTTTCACCCTCCACGCCATCTGAGGGCCCTGAGCAGATCCGGGGGGGGGGGGGAGGTTAACATCACAGGTTTTGTTTCATGAGCTCCAAACGGAGGTGAGCGGAAGGAGCGACTCACCTGGGTCGCTGCCACTGTTGCTCCTGCGGCTCCTCCTTCTCCTCCTCCTCCTCCTCCTCCCCCCCCTCCTGTCTGGAGACGAAGAGCGACTTCCTGGCTCCACCTCCTTATGTTCAGTCTCCCGGTCGGTGGTCATCTTTTAAAATATTGTTAACAACTCAATAAACGTTGATGCATCTCGTGACAGATTAAGAAATCTGTGACACGCTCGTAAGCCGTTATTGTGATTTTACATTATATAATGATGTAATATAATTATATATTATACATTATATAAATATAATTATATACTATATAAATGAATATTATACATTATATAAATATATATTATACATTATATAAATATTAAATATATTATATAAATATATATTATACAAATATATAAATATCAAATCTAATTATATATTATTAGGGCTGTCAATCGATTAAAAAAAAAACTAATTAATCGCACATTTTGAAATTGCGATTAATTAATCGCGATTAAAAGTTAAAAGTTAAAAGTTCATTCTTTTTAAAGACCAAACTTCACACAGAGCTGTGTTTTCAAAGAGGCTCCTACCTATAAAGTGCCAGCGAGGTATTTAATATCGTGGATGATAAATTGTTTCTTCAGTGAAACATCAGATTAGCAGGGCTCTCAAGTTTTGAAGACAGGCAAGCGTGACATTGGGGGTGCTAGTGACTATTTTTTTGCTCCGTCCCGATGCGCGCAGACCGGTGTCGGAGCTCTGCAGCGACCGCGATCGACCTATCGATCGGCGTATTGAGCACCCCTGCATTCAAGCATTAAATAGCCGAGAGTTTTTTTCAGCGTGAGAAATACGATGTGTGGCGGGAGTGCGTGAGTTAAGACCGAAATGCGTGAGTCTCACGCTCAATGCGTGAGACCCCTGGATTAGTAAAAAAAAAGAAGTATATTGAGACCCCATTGGTCCTGTCATCTTTAACACTGAACAACAGCAGAACCAGTGAACTTGGTGACTGACTCACATTCACATATGTCACATTAACCCTCTGGAGGCTGGGGGCATTTTATACAATTTACAACAACGACAAAATTCACCTTTTAAAGGCGTTTGCATATGACACACCCCCACGTGTTATACATCAAACATTCCAGAACAATCTCAGCTCTATTCAATGAGGCTCAGTTGTCCTGGTGCTGTGTTCTCTGCTCTCTGACTGACAGGCTGCTAATGAGCCTTACCCGTGAGGTGGGAGGTCCTTTGTGATTTACTGAGTGTTCATTGGTTGTTTTTTCCCCAAAATATTGACAGACAAACGGATTGACCAATCACGGTGAAGGTTTCGTGTGACGAGTTCTTTCCGCGCCGCGTCGCCCGACACGTCGACCCTCCGTTCCTCTGTGTATCAGAGGGGGAGACGGGAGGAAGGAGGAGCAGGAGGAAACCCGACTGATTCATACACGAGTTAAAGCTGATTTCTGCTTCTTATTTTCACGGAAAAATAATTGTTTTAAAAACGGAAACAGTGTTAAACCGTACTGCCGCGGCTTGACACTCGGTTTGAGTGTAAAAACTTCAACGAACACCGGAAGTAAACAAAGTTGCGTTAATTGCGTTAAAATATTTTAGTGCGTTAACGCGGCCAAATTAATCGCATAGATTAACGCGTTACCGCTGACAGCCCTATATATTATACATTATATAAATATATATAAATATTAAATATAATTATTTATTATACATTATATAATGATAAGAGAGCTGCAGCGTCGTTACCTCTGAGACGCTGTCCGGCTGAGCGTCGCCCTGCGGCGGCTCGATGGAGCTCAGAGGCGACTCTGAGAGAGAGAGAGAGAGAGAGAGATAATACGGTTTAGTTTGGTATAAAATCAAAGAGCGTATTAATTTTATAATATTTACGCTGCAAAAAAATCACTATTGTAGAAAAAAATAATAACAATTTCTGGCAGATTATCACAAAATAATATTTGTTTTCATTAAGTATTCGACATAAAATCATAAATAAACTTGTTATTGTCACTTTTCTGAGAGACGTGGACTGAATGGATCAAAGAACAGAACCCGGCCCACCTTGGCTCTTCACGGCCTCCAGGTTCTTTGTGATCATCGAGAACAGAACTCTGAAAAACATCAAAGACACTTTAGTTACTACTTTCATTATATTTATATATATATATATACACTTATATTTTATATTTCACGCTATGTTGCCGTACTACACTAGAAAAAGACGTTATACTATGTTGTGTGTATAATTAATTAATAAATACATAATATTATATACGATTACTGCACTTTAGTTTAAGTAAAGAAGAAGAAGCAGGAGGAGACGAAGTAGAAGAAGGAGTAATAGAAGAAGATAGAGTAATAGAAGAAGGAGTAATAGAAGAAGAAAAGTAATAGAAGAAGAAGAAACTGGTTGTTATATTTTATACATTTCATTATTGTAGCTGTTACTTTTCTCCATTCGTCCCCTCAGATGCATCCAGACTCGTCTTGTGAAAGACGTTTGGGGTTATTTTAGTTTAAAATAAGTTGCTTTCCGTTCACACGGTAACTTCCTGTTTCCCGAGCGTCTCGCTCCTCACCGTGGCTCTTTCACGGAGAAGCTGTCGACGCCCAGCACGCGCCCCAGTGCATCCTGGGAGCAGTGGACGATGTGCTGCTGCTTCTGGTCGTACAGCTGCTTCTTGATGATGTACTGACCCAGGTAGAACATCACCTGCGAGAAACAACCGTCACAGATGCATCATGGGAGGCACGTAAACTCCGAAGCCCCGCCCCCAAACCAGCGGAGCGAAGCGTTTTATTTTTACAAAGTGTGAACTCGCCGTACCTCCTTCATGGTGAACACTTCTTTCGTGGCTCCGGCAAGTTGCAGCAAAGTCTTGAACTCGACCTTCGGTTTGACCTGGAGACACACAGAGGTCAAAGGTCAAACCTCCTAACTAACCAGTTAGCTACCGGCAGCGACGCGGTCAACGAGCGTCTCCCTCACCAGTTTGTTGTCGTCGTTGGCGTCTCTGTTGAGCTCCGCGTCCGCCGACATCGTGAAGATCGTTTCTGCACAGACAGGTGATTAAAACCACTTAGAACACAATTAAATCAACAATCTAGAGTCGGCACGGGCAGATTAACTGAATTATTTGAGGTTTTGCTCAAAGCTACTGTAGTTATATCCTGCTATAAACAGTCTGACTAATCTAATTTAAACTAATTTAATCACAGAGATCACAGGAGGTGAAGCAACGTCAGCAATTAGTCGTATTTCTGGCCACCCAATGAAATCAAGTCTATTTTTATTCTTCTTTTAATTGTCATTTGGTCCTCACAAACTGCTCATAATTGATGAAAAATTTTAATAATTAACTTTATTTATACTATTTTTGTGTTCAAGACCAAAGGCAGACAAACCAATAGTTTTAAATATGTTTAGGTAAATAGCTACATATGAGAAAATTACATTTAATCAATATATAATATTTAAATAAAATATACATGTTAAGTATCCCCTGCTTTCTGGTCTGTTTGACTCTAAATGACCATAAAGTACTAAATGATGACATCATGCTGTATAGAAGAAGACTTGAAGGTAGAAACTGAGACATAAACTCATGTTTACAATTTTATTATTATTAATAATTATTATTATTTTAATTTGATCGTTGTATTGTTTACAATGTTTACAAATTTTGAAATGTCCCCACTGTGGGACGAATAAAGGAATATCATATCATATATATCATTTACTGAGGGAATACATGGAGAGGAGTCGCCCCCTGGTGGTCAGGAGGGAGAATGCAGCTTTCAGCTTTGGTTTCACTCCAAAGTTCCAGTTTCACTTTAAACCCTTGAGACCTCCGAGTGACGTGAACAGCTGACGCACCGTTACACTGCGATGACGTTACAATGAGAATATTTGACGGTTTTTTCCTCGCAATAAAAGATAATAAATTTGTATTTTCAAACGTTGGTTTGACGACCAATTTTAGAAGTTTGGTGAAAACTGTGACAGGCACATAAATGATGATTTCAGAATTAAATGGCAGATCAATTAATCCACAGACATGTCACAATACGCCAAATCACAGACAAAATTACATTTTAAAAGCATTCATTAGTTTAGAACTGCATAGGTACAGCTGTCTATGAAGCATTTCTAGTTCTCTGTATTTTACTTTTGATTTAGTTTGTATTTTATTGTATTTGAATGGTTTCTATCATCTGGACCTTGAGTCTGAAATAAAAGTTTGATTGATATTAAAAAGTTCAGCGCTCTTCTATTATAACCCCTGGAAATAACTCTCCACATAACAGATGAAACTACAACTTAAACCCCGAAGTTTCACAAGATAATCATGAATTAGTCTCGCCAGTACGTGGCATTATGAATCAGGCACACAGGTATGAATGAAGAAGTCTCACCTGTGGAGACAGAAGGTATCAGCAGGGCATCCTGTGCAAAGGAACAGGCAGATAAAGTGCAGTGAGAGGAGGATCACAGCTGCAGCCTCTTATAGACCTGCTGGGACATGTCGGGGCTAGACCAGCCTGAGCCGGGTCTAGCCTGGGCCTATCAGGGCCTAACTGGGCCACTCAGTGCTGAGTCAGCACACAGTCTGCATGTTTGAACTGATAGCACCAGCTGATTGAATCACACACACACACACACACACACACCTTTCTCTGTGTGTGGACATGCTGGTACTAGTCCAGCATGAGTCATGCCAGTCACTAACTAGATGACCACAATGATGACGCGGTGGGGGGTGGGGGGGGGGGGTGAGTACAACTGTCCTCCATTTCAAGGGAAATCACAAAATAATTTCCCCAAGTTGTTTTTCGACTATTCAAAATTCAATTTGGTCCCACAAAAAAAACACACATATATATATATATACATACAGACATGTCTGTGAACATATATGTGCACACACATTTGATATATATTATATATATATATATTTATTTATATAAATGTATGTATACATACATGTGAATATATTTATATGTACATATATACACACATACATGTCTGTGCATACGTCTGTAAACATACGGTTTTATTTATATAGATATAAATATTTATATATACACACATGTATATATATATACATATATATACACATATAAATATATACACATATATATACACATACACATATATATAAATATATTTACATTTATATATAAGCTATATACACATACATATATACACATATATATAAGCTATACACACATACATGTCTGTGCATACGTCTGTAAACTTATACGGTTTTATTAATATATATATATATATACATATATATATATGTGTGTATATATAAATATACATATATATATAAATATATTTACATTTATATATAAGCTATACACACATACATATATATATATAAATATATTTACATTTATATATAAGCTATACACACATACATGTCCGTGCATAGCTCTCGGCTGTGCACTACTCAGTTGTTCCGCGTGAGTCAATCAGCTGTTCGTCAACACGAGCGCGTGCAGAGAGAATATGTCCAGACATGTTCCTCTGTGTCCTTCCACCGTCCACACGAGACGCATCTAATCTGGTCCTCCATCCAGGAGGCAACACGGACCATTAATTAACGACAATTAACGATAATCTGCAGAAATGTAATTGAAATTAAAAAGTTTCACTTTAAAAAAAAAAAGTTTAAATAATAAATGTCACTTTCTTTCATAGTTTGTCTGCCGATTCAACGTAAAGAGTTCGTAAATATATTAAAAGTTGGTGGTTAACTGTTATAATAATAAAAAGTTAGATTAATTTAATATAAATATTTCTCTGCAAAAAAACAAACAACTCTAGAATATTAGCTTTCAGGCGAAAGAAGAAAAAGAAGACGAGAGTAAGGTAACACTTGTGTGAGGAAAAAAATACAAATTCAGCTTCAGGAGCTCAACAACGTTATTTTTGTATATGGTGTAAACCGTGACTTCGTGAGAACGTAGCCGCCTCGCGGAGCTTCGGTCCCGGGCTACTCCTCCAAGAAAACCCGGGGCTCCGCGGCCTGCTAGCACGCTGATAACTCGTGGTAAAACGACAGTGGAATAACTACATTCAGCCTTAAAGTGACATAATATACGTGTACATATATATATATTACGTACCTTGAATGTTACTCCTAATGAAATAATATCCTTTCGCGGCGTTTATCCGCCAGTTTAGCGGACAGTTGGTCCTCTAACAGTCAATCTGTTTACTCCTTCAGACGCTTGTTCGCGTGGCGCTCTGGTGGTCGAACACTGGCACTGCAGCCACAACAGTTAACCCCTTTTCTTTTACTCTCTCCAAGTTAAGATAACTAAGGGGCACAAAATTAAATATTAAATATTATATATAGAAATTTGTATAATAATCTGTTTTAATGTGTACCCATTATCCTGCCTTTTACACATGGTGGGACACTTGATTTAATACCTTAATCTGAATTAATGTGCAGTAATAACACCATTATATTTGTGTTATTTTTTATATGCCATGATTCTCATCCATGTATATACTACATATTATGAATGTACTATGTAGTGTGTACGTTGCCTTATTATATTGTAACTTATTAATTTTAAGGTATTGTAATTGCTCTTTTAATGTATTGTTATAGCAGAAGACAGCATGCATAATACCAGGACACTACCTCAGCTAATTTGAATAAAGTGATTTTTAATGTGCTTTTCCTGCACTAAAAAAGAAAAACATCTGGCCCTTTTGGCCACCAATGATTACCCCATTTCACAAAATATTATTACTTACTTATTCAAAATGAAAATGTCATATTCTCAAAATGTGAGTGTTTTTCTGCTAAAATATTCTGGTTTTATTCAACAACTTTTAGTTTTTTTCTGTAATATTTACAATGTAACTCTTCTGTAGACCGTTATATCATCACATCCTTTCCACTGCAGTAAAACAACAATAGTCTTTACAATTTAATTAGATGGAAGTCACAAACCAATAACAACATTTAACCGTGAGCAACGTCCTTCTTCAAATTAAAAGTTCACACTAAACCACTGCAGGAAAACACAAGCTTTTATTTCGAAAAAACTAAAAGAACAACAGTGATTCAAACACTGATCAGTGTGTGTGTGTGTGTGTGTATGTGCATGTGTGTATGTGTTTGTGTTCATGGCTGTAACTCGTAGCCCAGTGGATCGAGTCCGCGGTCCAACAGAGCGAGCGACGACTCCCTCAACTTCTGGAGAAACCTCCTCAGCGACTCCTTTGAGAAAACCTGAATTTGACACAACAAACCAACAACACACCGTTAAAAACAAGAAAAACGCATCAATGAGCCAATGAAACGTCTCCAGGTACCTTGTGGAGGCGGTGCTGGTCGCAGGAGATGATGTCGGCGAGGCGCAGCGCCTCCTGGTGTCTGGAGGAGTTCTGCAGCACGCTGAGCAGCAGGAAGCTGAGGCGGGGCAGACACAGAGAGCGCAACGCCGCCATCTGGTGGCTGCGCTCGGAATCCGGCTCCGAATCCTACGGACGCAAAACGTAAACGTTAACGTTGTTTTTTTTACAGAAACTAAACTCAGTAGAAACCTCGGGTCGGCTCCTTCGCGTTTACCTGTCTGTTGTCGATCATCCAGCCTCCGTTTACGAACAGCAGCACGTTGTAGATCCTCTCCTTCACGTCTTCCGTTAAAACGTCCAGGCGGCCCGACCAGGCGGACAGAGCGGCCTGAAACAGGAAGTAGTTACGTTAAGTAGCGTAACTTAAAAAAGGAAATACTTTTAGATTTTTTTCTCAAGGTAAACATATAAATATATATTGTGTGTGTGTGTGTGTGTGTGTGTGTGTGTACCTGGTACTCCTTTTCTCTCATCTCATTGGCTACCCTCTCGGTGAATTTGGCCTCCGGGGCAGGAGCTGGCTTCTGGGGGGCGGAGCTACTGTGGCTGAACCACTCAGTGAAGGCCTCGTGGGCTTCCTGTTATAAACCAGTCGACGAGTGAAGAGATCAATACACCTCATTGATCCTCACAGAACAGACCGATGATGTCATGATTATTTTAAATTGACTTTAATAAAACCAAATATAAATCTAATCTAATTTTTCTTTTTTATTACAGCCATGACAACAATAAAATAAAATAAATAAATAAAATGTATATTATAATTAAAGCCATGACAACTCTTCTAAGAAAAATATATAAAAACAAATATAAATGTATATTATTATAACAGACCAGGTAGGCTCGGATGCACAGGTGTTCTCTGATGGCGTTCTCGTCCTCGGCCGGTAGAGGCGTGGCCTGACCGACCTCCGACCACTGGCAGTAGATCTCCCTCATCGAGTCCTCTGGGACTTTGGAGAAGACGGCCTTGGCGGCGTCGTGTTTCTGCAGAGCTGAGAGGCAGAGACGCAATGCATCATGGTCCGAGACAGGAAAGTAATAATAAAAGAATTACTAACAAACAAAAAAAGGTAATTACCAAGAAACTTCCTCATGATGGCGTTGGACTGTTTGAGGGACTCGGCTCGGTGCGCGGGGTCAAACAGCAGCCAATCGATGACATCGATCTTTCTGAGGTCCTCCTATCAGAGCACAGCATCAGTGACTCCGCCCACTTCCACATTTACAACAAATTATGTTCTTTTAAGATATATTTTTTTATACATTAAGGGGGACATATTATGAAAATTCCACTTTTTTAGTGCTTCTATATGTTAATTTGGGTATCTGGCATGTCTCCCAACACAAAAACGCTGGAAAAAAACAACTCACGCGGCTTGTTGTGGTTCCTCTATATCAGAAACGATATGCTTGAGTGCGTCCAAAGGGATCACCACCAACGTCTACGTAGATTTTGAAGCACGCCCATGTAGGGAGTCTGGCTACATGGCCTTGGACCGCCCCCCACAACTTTTCAGGTAAAGTTTATTTGAAAGTTGTGTTCATATTACAGACATGAGTCATCAAATAAGTCATAAAATACAACGATTTAATAAGTAAACAAGGTTTAAACGCTAATTAATGGAGGTAAAAACGTGACCCCCGCCCCTGCTTGGTCACTTACTGGTGTCAGATAACACTTTAGTTTACAGATGGAACTTTACTCATGTAGCATTTATATCTTTATGGCGTTCCCGTTACATTTACACAAACACTTTCACAAACAGTAACTTACATAAACACACTGTATTTGCTACATACTCATACATGCACAAACTATTCACGTACTCGAATCTCTAGCACCACTATGCTCTCAAAAACGCCAACAAGACTGTGAGACATTAGCCAATGGACAAACAAAAAGACAGGTAGAAGTGACATTCAGAAACGTCCTGTTGAGCCCTAACTTCTGGAACTTGTTCGGGAGCCTCTTCTTGTTCAGAACGAGATGGTTGCACGATGCCATCTTCATCTGCAGTAGCCATATTTCTACAAAGGTAATGGCTCGCTGGGCAGGCAGCAGCTAGGCGAGCGCATCTCGTAGAGGAGTGGGGAGGGGGAGGGGGGAGCTGGCTCATTAGCATTTAAAGGAACAGGCACTCAAAACAGGTAAATCTGTGGGGAGGTGTTTTCGACAGGGTAGAAAGGGTGCTGTTTGAAATGATTCTTGTGGTATTTTGACCAAAATATGTTACAAACATTTCATTAAGACCCCAAGGAACCATATCAACTTGTGGAAAAATGGGCATAATATGGGTCCTTTAAATCTCGTCTCAGTCCCGCATTTAGAATTTCCTACGTTTTCCAAGTATGGAGAATTATGTTTTTCGATCCAAATTTTATGATTTATTTAGTTTTAATCACGTGTTTCTAGAGAATAATTTTGACAAATGCTTCAGTCAGGAAACTAAAACTATATTATATTTAATACAGAATTACTGTACATTTTAAATGTCGCCACGCGTTTGGCGGTTTGCGATAATCTTTTGATATAAATATAATATATATATTTTTAATAATAAAATATATATAAATATAAGACATATCATTTATATAAATGAATATTAAAAATGTATAATAAATATAGAATATATATATGTAAAATATATATATATATTTTATAATAAAATATAATACATATAATTTATATAAATGAATATTTTAAAAAGTATAATAAATATAGAATATATACATGTAAAAAAATATGTATATATATTGTATATTAGGGCTGTCAATCGATTAAAAAAAATTAACTAATTAAACGCACATTTTGAAATTGCGATTAATTAATCGCGATTAATCGCGCTTAAAAGTGTTTTCCTTCTTTTTAAAGACAAAACTTCACACAGAGCTGTTTTCAAAGAGGCTCCTACATATACAGTGCCAGCGAGGTATTTAATATCGTGGATGATAAATTGTTTCTTCAGTGAAACTTCAGATTAGTAAAAAATATATATATATATTGAGACCCCATTGGTCCTGTCATCTTTAACACTGAACAGCAGAACCAGTGGCCTTGGTGACTGACTGACATTCACATATGTCACGTTAACCCTCTGGAGGCTGTGGGCATTTTATACATTTTACAAAATAAATTAAATTCACCGTTTAAAGTCTTTTGCATGTGACACACCCCCACGTGTTATACATCAAACATTCCAGAACAATCTCAGCTCTGTAATAAGGCTCATTGTCCTGGTGCCGTGTTCTCTGGTTCTCTGGTTGACAGGTTGCTAATGAGCCTCACCCGTGAGGTGGGAGGTCCTTTGTGATTTACTGAGTGTTCATTGGTTGTTTTTTGACCGAAATGTTGACAGACAAACGGATTGACAAATCACGTTGAAGGTTTCGTGTGACGAGTTCTTTCCGCGCCGCGTCCCCCGACACGTCGCCCCTCCGTTCCTCTGTGGATCAGAGGGGGAGACGGGAGGAAGGAGGAGCAGGAGGAAACCCGACTGATTCATCCACGAGTTAAACTGATTTATGCTCCTTATTTTCGCGGCGAAATAATTGTTTTAAAAACGGAAACAGTGTAAAACCGTACTGCCGCGGTTTTAAAAAAAAAATAATAATAATAATTGCGTTAAAATATTTTAGTGCGTTAACGCGGCCAAATTAATCGCATAGATTAATGCGTTAACGCTGACAGCCCTATTATATATATAATATATAGATATATAAAGAAATGTATAATAAATCAATATAAATAATATAAAGTATTTTAAAAAGCTACTGATATATGAACAAACACTGTTTTTCGGACGGTACCTTCGTGGTTCCCATCTCCAGCGTCTGGCTGTGGTGCATGAACTCTGTGTCATCTTGCTCTCTCACAGTCTCCACCACCAGCTTGGTTACCGCGGCAACGTCCAGACCTACAGACAGAGATTCACTCAGCAATCAAACCAACGGCAATTGTTACTTTTTGTTCCGTTTTTTCTCTCGAGGAGCCTCGTTCCCGCCTCACCGGCGTCGGTGGCGAGCTGCAGGCAGCGCGGACGCAGCTCCGGCTGGACGACCGTCTCCAGGAAGGCGGCGTACTGGACGGTGGCGAGCTCGGCGGGCAGCTGGCTCACGTAGCTCGCCACGAGATCGGTCTGCTGGTCGCGAATCAGGAGGGAGACGTAGGCCTTCAGGACGTCCACGCTCACCTCCTCCTGAGAGAGAGAGAGAGAGAGAGAGAGAAAGAGAGACACAGAGAGAGAGCGAGAGAGAGGTACTTCAGTTTGGACTCTATGTCACGAGATTTGATTTAATTGGTTTATTTTTACCTTCAGCGCCAAACCCAGAGAGCGGTAGAACAGCAGCATGTGAGTCATGAAGCGCAGTAGGTGGGAGGGGAGGGGCTTAGAGTCCGTCAGCCAATCAGAAAACTCCTCCAACAGGCCTGAGAGAGAGAGACAGCGAGAGAGACACAGAGAGACAGAGAGACAGCAAGAGACAGAGAGACACAGAGAGAGAGAGAGAGAGAGACACAGAGAGAGACAGAGAGAGACACAGAGAGAGAGAGAGAGACACAGAGAGACACAGAGAGAGACACACACACAGGTTTATGGATAGAAGTTTTAGGTGGAAGTTGATTCTTATAAAGAAGTTCAGACAGGAATAATAATGATGTGATTCAGGGTTCAGGTGTCTCACCGTCCAGGTCTCCCAGGATAACAAACTTCTGGATGACGTGGTAATGCTCTTTAGTCTCCTCCAACACCCTCTATATACACACACACACACACACAAGCTGGTTTTACGTGTGTGTTCGGTCATGTGCTGCAACAATCACATTCAGTTCGTGTGTGTTTCACCTTCAACTCCGAGGCCTGAAGCTCCTCAAACACCTTCTCCATCGACCAACTGAAGAGAGAAACGTCATTTTATACCAAACGTACTACTGTGTGTATGTGTGTGTGTCTCGTACTTGGCCTCCAGGTATTCCCGTGGCAGCGTCTCCACCTCCTGGTGGGCCATACCCGACGACATCAGCTCCTTCTCAACCAGCGAGTCCACCATCACCCTGAAGTGAGCCCACACACAGTCCTCCCAGGACTCACACACGGCCAGGAGCTGTGACACACACACACACACACGCGCGCACACACACACACACACAAAGACACACACAAATTCATCAGAAGCAGAAACCGTATTATCAACTTTCCAATGGTTCTTGAACGCATCATCCGCGACGAATGCCGGAATGTCAGGGAACTAAACTATAAACTAATAAATTATTTTATATTTAATACAAAATTACTGTATTCTACATGTCTCATAAAATGTCGCCACCTGTTGACTGTTTGCGATAATGTTTGTATATAAATTAGGGCTGTCAGCGTTAATGCGTTAATCTATGCGATTAATTTGGCCGCGTTAACGCACTAAAATATTGTAACGCAATTAACGCAACTGTGTTTACTTCCGGTGTTCGTTGAAGTTTTTACACTCAAACCGAGTGTCAAACCGCGGCAGTATGGTTTAACACCGTTTCCGTTTTTAAAACAATTATTTCTCCGCGAAAATAAGGATCATAAATCAGTTTAACTCGTGGATGAATCAGTCGGGTTTCCTCCTGCTCCTCCTTCCTCCCGTCTCCCCCTCTGATACTCAGAGGAATGGAGGGGCGACGTGTCGGGGGACGCGGCGCGGAAAGAACTCGTCACATGAAACCTTCACCGTGATTGGTCAATCCGTTTGTCTGTCAACATTTTGGGGAAAAAACAACCAATGAACACTCAGTAAATCACAAAGGACCTCCCACCTCACAGGTGAGGCTCATTAGCAACCTGTCAGTCAGAGAGCAGAGAACACGGCACCAGGACAATGAGCCTCATTGAATAGAGCTGAGATTGTTCTGGAATGTTTGATGTAGAACACGTGGGTATGTGTCATATGCAAACGCCTTTAAAAGGTGAATTTGTTTTGTTTTGTAAAATGTATAAAATGAGCCCAGCCTCCAGAGGGTTAACGTGACATATTTGAATGTCAGTCAGTTATCAAGGCCACTGGTTCTGCTGCTGTTCAATGTTAAAGATGACAGGACCAATGGAGTCTCAATATATTTTTTTTTTTTACTAATCTGATGTTTCACTGAAGAAACAATTTATCATCCACAATATTAAATACCTCGCTGGCACTTTATAGGTAGGAGCCTCTTTGAAAACACAGCTCTGTGTGAAGTTTGGTCTTTAAAAAGAATGAACTTTTAACTTTTAATTGCGATTAATCGCGATTAATGAATTTCAAAATGTGCGATTAATTAGTTCATTTTTTTAAATCGATTGACAGCCCTAATATAAATATTATATAAATAAAATATAAATATCAAATAAGTACATTTATATATTATATAGATTATGAATAATATAGATCTAAATAAGTAAATATATAAAGAAATCTATTATAAATATAACAAAATATTGTATATGTATTGTATAATATTGTTCATCATAAATCTAAAATAAATACATTTTATAAAATATATATTTTATAATAAAATATATATAAATATAATATGGAAATATATATATATAGAAATGTATAATAAATATATATAAATATGATATATAAATAAATATAAATTATAATATATACATATAAACATAATATAAAGTAGGAAAAAAAAGCCACTGCTTGGGATTCAGAGGGTTAATAACAATAATAATATAAACACAAACAATGCTCATAACATTACCGGTTTGAGGTTTCCACTGAGACCGGCGTAGATGGCTCTCTCGTATCTGTTCAGCTGCTCCTGAAAACAGACAAACACACAAAGTTAACGCTTCATGTCTCAGTTCGTAGTTTTTCCCCGTTTCTTCGTCAGAATGAGAAAGAAAGCGAACGGCGGATGAGTTGTGGTTGTACCTCCTCGGCCATCCTCCAGCAGCACACCTTCCAGATCCCCCTCTGAGGGTTCCCTTCGACAGGCTGCAGCTCTACACTCACTGGAGGGAGGGAGGGAGGGAGGGAGAGAGAGACGAGGGGCGAGGGGGTTGAAGCGCTAATTTTGAAAATATGTTGGGGTCAGGGGTTACCTGAGGTCATGTTGGGGTCGTGGTAAAGCTTCCAGCCTTCCAGAGTTGCTGCTCTCCAGGCCTGACCACAACGCTTACACAGCCTCTGAGCCTACACACACACACACACACACACACACAAAAACAAACACACACACAAACACTATTATTTCCGTTTTTGCTAGTTTAGAAATATTTCTACCTCCTAGTTCCTCCCACCACCTCCTCGTTCCTCCCTCTTCCTCCCTCTACCTCCTCCCCCTCCTCTTCGTCCCTCTTCCTCCCCGTTGGTTCCTCTACCTCTTCGGTCATCCCGGCTCTGATCAGGGTGAACAGGTTCTTCAGGAGTCGGGCGTCGTCCTCTCTGTCGAGGTCGGCCAGAGGACGCTGCTGCCGGAGAGGAGCATCTGGGTCCTGAACGAACACACACACACACACACACGGTTAATTCACACACGTTAGGCAGGAGGATCTGTTGGCGTTGTCATGACAACATGCCTCACCAGCTCAGTGACCAGGGGGATGCTGAAGGCGGTGCTGCTCTTTCTCCTCGTCTTCAGAGCATGAAGGGTGTTCTCCCTAAAACACACACACACACACACACACATTTTCTCTAATGATATCAGGGTTTTTCCTGCATAGAGAAAATGTGGGCACGCGCCTAAGCCGTTTTCCCGAACGCCTATGACAAATCCCGAGCGCCTAAGGGCTCGATCACACCAGACGCCTCTCAAAATGCGTAGCCCGAAACCATCGATTCCCTCTGGTGCAGGCGCGACTTTCAGACGCGCCTTTTAAATGCCACGCGGCGCGGGTTTCTTGCGTTTTTCAGACGTGCTTAAAAGTTGAAATATTCTCAAATTTAAGCGCGAGGTGCGGAGGCGCGCCGCTCATCAATGTCACACTCGGCCAATGCAGCCAATCGAATAAAGCAGGAGGCGGGCTTTCCTTCCTGTTTTCCCGAGGAGAACCTCATATTATATATTATATTAGCGGTATTTAATTACGAAGATCTTTATAATTCTAAATCTAAACACGACTCAAACTGACTCCTGCTCGGTGGGAAGTGAACTGAAGCCTCGCCATGAGACACAACTCATGGAGTAGATGGTGGTGTTCGCCGTACTCTTTCCTTTCTTTTGAAAAAAATATATTGAACCCCAAATCAACGGTTGGTTGCGCACGCAAGTCCGCTCCACAGGCGCACAGCGCTGTTTTGCCCGGCACATTTTTGCCAAGGCGTTTTTGGTGCGGCTGCGTTTTTTATAGTCGCGTCTGGTGTGATTGTGCCTTAAGGCAAAAAAAAGTCTGCGATGGAGAAAAAAAACTGTGTTCATCAGGTGCATGTCAGCGAATATGTTCTCAATAGTATGTTTCAAGTAGGCTACAGCCGAACCCTCGTTGTGTTTTGATCAATAGTAATCGAGTTGATAAGCGTGTCTTCTTGTCTGATCAATACGCAACTGTGAGGCGAATGGACAGAGCGACTCAGACCGTGAAAAAAATGTTTTGGGAGCACCGAAGACCCATTTTGACCCAGGAAAAACCCTGGATATATCTTTTTTTTTTAAACGACTGTCGACGATATTTAGAAACTCACCAGCAGACGTTCTTGGCGTAGTATTCTATATTATCAGAGAAATCTCCAATTTGATCCTTGGCGATGCTCTCCAGCCAATCAACGACGAGCTGCAGCACAAAGCAACTCTTAGTCATCTTATCCGGTGCTTGCAAGTGTGTGTGTGTGTGTGTGTGTGTGTGTTACCTGACTCTGACGTACGATGGCATCCCGCTGAAACAGCTGCTCCACCACGACCTTCTCACTCTCACTGGGAACCTACACACACACAAGTGTGTCATTAAAGTGTGTATATTATATTAAAGTGAGTTAATGTGGCTTTAAGAAAGAGAGTGTGTGTGTGTGTCTCCTAAACCGCCACCCACCACCATGTCTGTCATGATGTCATCTTCCAGCGCCAACTGGACCCGGTCCCTGCAGAGAGACAGACAGGTGGTCAATCAGATAGGAGGGGGGCAGACAGGTGGAGGTAGGAGCAGACAGACAGGTGTGTACCTGTACAGGGAGGTGATGAGTCTCCAGGAGCAGTTCTCCTGCTGCAGCAGCCAGCGGACGCCGGCCGTCTTACTGCTCTGACCGGCTCGGAGCACCACCGACTGCAGCACGTCCACCTGGAGCAAGGCATGGAAAAAAGAGACGAAGAGCGATCATCAGGTGAGCTGTGAGCTTCAGGGAGGTGTGTTCAGTACATTTGGACGGGGCCCCGCTGTCCCTACGCTCAGTCTCTATGCTCAGCTACACACGTCTTAAAGGAGTTCAACTTTTTTGTTTTCTTTCTGAGAGTTGATCAAGAAGACTGATGCCAGCCGTTGGTTAGCATAGCTTAGCACAAAGACTGGAAACGGAGGGAAACTGCTAGCCTGTCTCTGTCCAAAGTTCACGTTCACACACACACACACACACACACACACGTTCACACACACACCTTGTCCTGTAGGAGTAACTGGTAGTCCTCCAGCAGCTCAAACACTGCAGTGGAAGAGTGTTTCAGGAAGGACGTGAGGAATTCTGGGAAAAGACTGGCAGCCGCTGAAAAAGATCAAATGTGTATTTATTTAAACGACAGCTGATCGGGACTTGTCCTTTAACTCCCACGTAAAGCAAATCTCAAGGACTGCATTCTTTCATCTACGTAATATTTCAAAAATCAGGCACATCTTGTCTCAAAAAGATGCAGAAAATTGGTTCACATCGTTGCTTGAGACTGGATTACTGCAACTCCTTATTATCAGGCTGCTCTAATAAGTCTCGTCCCTCCAGTTGATCCAGAATGCTGCAGCTCGTGTTCTCACTAAAACTAAGAAAAGAGATCACATCACTCCTGCACTAGCTGCTCTGCACTGGCTCCCAGTAAAATCAAGAATCACTTTTAAATTCTTCTCTTAACGTACAAAGCCTTGATTGGTGATGCACCATCATATCTTAAGGAGCTTGTAGTACCATATTGCCCCACTAGAGACTCGGCTCACTAAATGCGGGACTACTTGTAGTTCCTAGAGTCTTAAAAAGTAGAATGGGAGCCAGAGCCTTTAGTTATCAAGCTCCTCTTTATGGAACCAGCTTCCAATTTCAGTCCGGAGGCAGACACAGTCACCTCTTAAGAGTAGACTTAAGACCTTCCTCTTGACAGAGCTTATAGTTAGGGCTGAATCAGGTTTGCCCTGGTCCAGCCCTTGATATGCTGCTATAGGCTTATAGCTGCGGGACGTTAGGATGCACTGAGTACCTATCTCCTCTTTTTCTCTCCTGAGGGATGAATTTTCATCTCAATCACATGTTACTAACTCTGCTTTCTCCCGAGTCCTTGACTTCACATCTCATGGGTCATCGGACCCTATGAGATCTGCTGATGGATCATCGAGGTCTGGGTCGTGGAATTCCTGCTCCTGACTCACTGTCCTGTTGAGACTCCGCCTACTGTTGAGACTCCGCCCCTCCTCCCCACCGCCATCTGCCTGATGGATCGTGGAGTCTCCATCGTGGAATATGCCTACTATGAACTATTCATACACTCTGTCATATTCATTGAATGTATTTTAACTCGTCCTTCTGTACACATTACATCTATTGCATCTGTCCATCCTAGGAGAGGATCCTCCTCTGTTGCTCTCCTCCAGGTTTCTTCCTTTTTCCCCTGAAGGGTTATTTGGGAGTTTTTCCTGGTCCGATGTGAGGTTTTGGGGCAGGGATGTCTATGTGTACAGATTGTAAAGCACTCCGAGACAAATTTGTAATTTGTGAAATTGGGCTATACAAATAAACTGAATTGAATTGAATTGTCTGTGATCCTTCGGATCGGGGAGCGCTCGTTTCACTCACCGGCCTCGCCCGGGTCGTCCTCCTTCAACAGGGCGGAGCTGAGGTTGGCGATGTCGTCGGTGAAGAAGCTGGTGTTCTCCATTCCCGAGACGGGGGAGAAGTACATGTTGGTCCAATCACTGTCGTCCAAATTCTGGACACAAGAGACGGCATTTTAAAAATAAAAATCTTTTTTCTTTCACACTTTCCGCAACAATCGGCAGATTTTGTTGCTTTGGAAGAATCAAACTCTTCACGTAGGATTTAAAGAGAACACGTTGCGTCTGATCATTAAAATTGTCATAAACGAGCCAGGTAAAGCTTTAATTAAATTGCAGGTTTCTCACCATGCTGCTCAGGGCGTTTCTGTGTGTGTGTGTGTGTGTGTGTGTGTGCGCGTCTCACCATGCTGCTCAGGGCGTTTCTGGGTGTGTGTGTGTATCGAGGTGTTCGACCACCCGGAGCCAAAATGGAGGAAACATCTGGAACCCTGGGAGTCACTGAGAGGAAATGAGACGCGAGAGGAAAGGGATTCAGTCAAATGTGTTTGGTATCAGAAGATAATCAATAATCTGTGTGTGTGTGTGTGTGTGTTTTACCAGCCTGTCTGAACAGTGACGCCGGAGTGGTCCTCAGCATGGATCGTGCTGGCGTGACCGTGGACAGGACGGGGCTGCCGGGCGACGGGACTGAGGCCGACGTTTAAGAAAACAACAACAACAACAAAACCGACACCTCGGCCATTTTTGGAAAGGGCCCCAAATGAAGAACTGTTCACAGAGTGTTCGAAGAGTGGATGTAGTTTTTTTCCACCACCTGGAAGTACTTTTATATATTTAAAAAATATATATAAACAATCAAAATGTGTTTCAAAATGTAGAAAAGGAAGTATGAACACAAAGTGATGAAGTGTGACACCCGAGAGGATACAGGCCACCTTCTTGCTCCGCCTCCTCCGCGCGGCGACCGTCACCTCGTCGTCTCGGACCACTGGAGACAGCAGCTCGCTCTGACCCCTGTGGGGGGGGGGGGGGGGGGGGGGACACCAGGGCGTTTGTTTGTGTACAAATAAATACAAACACACGCAACAAATATTACCTCATTCCACGAAGCTACTGAATCCTTGACTTTCACGTGCATCGCTCTTCTGTCGGTAAAGCTTTTGGTTATCAATTTGATTAAATACCTTTCATTTCAGCACAAAATCCGGATGTCTAAATTTCATATTTTAATGTTCATCATATGATGATTTGAGGGGCGAAACTTTATAGTAAAACAGGCATTCGGTCTTATCTCCTCCCCGCCACGCACGAATTCCCAGTCAACAACTCTTTTCGGCTCGATGCCGGCGCGCGCAACGGTCAGCTGTATCGGGTGCTGATGGAAATCTCACGCTTGCCTGTCTTCAAAACTTGAGAGCCCTGTATGTACCTAATTTTCTGAATATTATATGTACTTATGGAGCTTATTTGTTTGCACTAATGTTTCTAGCCATCTCAAAGAAGTACTCACATCTTTTACTTTAGTAGTTTAACTCTGCTGCATTTTAAAATAATCAAGTAGAAAATATGTAAGTATAAGCATAAAAAAAATACCTAAAAAATAGTTATTATGGATAATAGATTCATTTAAAAAATGATAAACATTATATCGATAGATTTGAATTATTAATGCAACCATTGCGGGTAGTTTTCATTACTTTATAAAGGACACTGCTGAGTACTTTAAACTATAATAACACATCAGAATACATATGTCGCTCTGAAGAGTAGTGGAGTACACAGCAGCAGAAAATGGATATAATAAAGTACAAAGTACCTTCTTATTAAAAGAGTACACGTGCTTAGTTAATAATACATAATACATACTGTGTATTAATACCTCCACGTATTGACAGTAATACCTCCTGCAGATCTGCTAGTTTACAATAAACAGCTATTGTTAGTTTACTCATCTTTGTGTAAGCGAAAACATGCATCATCTGTAGATACTATCCACAATAACTGACCAAGAAGCACGTGAGTATCTCTGGTTTTAACATGTAAACAACACACTAACAATCAGTAAATAGCCGGTTAGCTTCCACATTGATAGTGAACGGTACCGTTAGCTCGAGCTAACAGACTAAAGTAGCCGCACAAGCGGGTTGAATAACAAGTTAACGGTTCAAACACGGAAGTTAATGGATAAATACTTGTGTAAAAGATTATTCGTGTTTTAAAAAGTATGAAATGTAGTTTACCAGTCCATGATAGCAGGCTGGTGTTCCCGCTTCACGAGGCTTGACAGGATTCTTCTTCGTGAGTCTGCTACGTCTTCTTCTTCGTTTGATTTCCCGGTAGACAGGACGCCGTGCGACACGTTGCTGCCCCCTGCAGTTCAGTTAGTGTACTGCGTTATGAAAGTATTTGTGATCCCACTGATGTAAAACGGTTGTAAAAGTGTTTTTTAGAGGCGGCCTTGTCCTTTCATCTCACAGCTCCATTAGACTGAACAGAGCTATCCTTCTAGTTGGCGTCTGTGAACGTCTGAAGGATGGAGATCTTGGACTGGACGAGGCTCAGAGATTCCTGTTCCATTCATGAATGTCTCATGACTTGTTTGTTCTTTATTTTGTACGTTTGCTTAATGACTTGTAAATCTCGTTCCTGTAATCAACTTTTATAAGACAACCGTGCTCAACGTACTTTTGATTTCTCACAAGGCAACGGAACATTAACTTACACCATGTAGTTCCCCCTCCCGTCCGCCAGTGGCCGCTGTTGCTACGCATGCGCGTTGTTCAACGGCACAGAGGAAACAGGAACCCACGGGTCGGCTCGTAGCCCAGAAATCAACGACAATATACTACAAGTGTGTTGGGGGGGGGAGGCACCAGACATGATCCAGGACCGTCACGTCATCGGAGCTTTTAAATCCGGGGTTTGGCGCTCCGACGGCCGGGGAAGAGAGACGCCGACTCGCGGGGCGGGTGTCAGTTTGTTGTAGAAGAAGAAGACACGGAGAGGGAGTCACGAGGAAAGATGGAGACCCAAGGTAAACTTTTCTTATTGCGTGGCAGAGCGACAGACAGACAGAGCGACAGACAGACAGAGCGACGGACAGACAGACAGACAGAGCGACAGACAGACAGAGCGACGGACAGACAGGCAGGCAGAGCGACAGACAGACAGGCGTGTAGCCAACTATCTCTAACTAATATGTTGCGTTCACTGACAGAAACAGTCAGCTTTTATCTAGTTCTACGCATCTGACTCACGCCAGACTTCATTGATAAATATCTATTTTACTGTAAAATGTTACAAACCGACACACGTGACCCGATTTATCAAGTTATAAAGTATTCAAATACTGTAATGTATTCAAATACTGCACGTAAGTATACATTTGAGGTACTTGTACTTAACTTTTAGTATTATAATCTGCGTCATTTATACGATTTTAATGTTGCATATGTCACAAGTATTGGCAGTATTTTTAAATATATATTACTTTACACACTTAAGTCAAGATAATAAACATCTTAGTACATTAACTGACTTTTTAAAGTGATTGGAAGTAAAGATAGTGCAACATACACAAGTATAACTACTTTATATGAAGTATTTCTTCTTGGATTCACATTCACGAGCTGTAACAGGAACATACCAAACAATAATAGAATAATATTATATTACTGCAAAATGACTGTAGAACTTTAAATAAACAACAACGTTTTTTGCTTTTTTGTTAAGTTATTTACGAAGTACCACTTCTGTACAAATTAACAGAACAATAAGTTTTAAGTAAAAAAGATAGGTTAGAACTTTATTAATCACAAATGAAAATGATTGTGCCAGAGAGAAGAAAAGCCAAAAAAGAACAATAGAATACAAATATAAACATATATGAAAAATAGAACAACAATTATTAAGTGTGGAGAAATATTACGGACACCGGTGTCCGTAATATTAAAATAGAATAAAATAACAACACGGGTAATTTAAATCAATAAGGTTACAAATTACACAAAAATATTAAAAATCTATTAATTATCTGGAAAAAAAATTAAATATAATAAACAACAACAAAGATTATTCCCAAGAATAAAAAAACGAAGTGATAGAAAAAGTAATTTTGAGAAATCAATTATATTGAAAAAGTAGTAGAACATCATATTGCACTTAGCAGGGCTCCAGACTAACTTTTTTAACTAGGAGCACAGTGGCCCCTAACTTAAAATGTTAGGGGCGCAAGCAGAACATTTAGGGGCGCACACAGGGTTTTTCCTGGGTCAAAATGGGTCTTGTGTGCACCATCTGTTCATGCAGTCGAGCTGTTGAGTGAGTGATCAGCAGCTGGCCGCTCTGCGGTGATGCGTGCACACATCCGCGCACACAGGTGAGCACCCCCTCAGTGTTAAATTAAGCTTAGGGCACCAACATGGCTAGCGGCACTAGTCCCGCCCCCCTGAAGCTCTAAACCTCGGGAAAACACTGAACTCGATTACTATTGATCAAAACAGAACGAGGGTTCTTGAAACATACTATTGAGAACATATTCGCTGACATGCACGTGATGAACACAGGTTTTTTTTTTTTTCATCGCAGACTTTTTTTTGCCTTAAGCGCTCGGGAAAACGGCTTAGGCGCGCGCCCAAATTTTCTCTATGCAGGAAAAACCCTGCGCACACTATAAATCGACTTGCAAAGTTTTCCCATCATTTCTACTGTATTACTGATAAATAATTTGACAATATACAATCTTATGCCTGTTTGCCTTCATGAACTGCAAAACATTCACAACAGAGAACTCTTCAGAAGTTACTGTATTGAGTTTAAACATATTTTAAGAGAAAACATACCTTGAGCATGTGCATGTTGCACTTCGATGTGGCCAATCAAAACATTTGTTGGTTTCTAGAGATGCACCGATCAGGTTTTTGGTGCCGATCACCGATCAGTGAAATCAGTATCTGCCGATCCGATAATACCGATCACGGTGTTGATTGAAGCATTCTATTTATTGTGTAGCATTATTGTTATGAGGACTATGAGGAAATACATATATAAAGCAACTCAAACATTAAAGAAATTATCGATTTCTTTAAACATTTAGGACTTTTACTATGAAAAATGTCCTAATTGATACATTAAAATTGTTTGATTGCTATTGTAGGGGATTTCAGATATGTATGGAACACATCTGCATCATTCATTTCCTGGAACTCTTGGGGAAATCTATATACAGGACTTTTCTTAACATACAAAAGTCTGACTATTTTTTATAAACTCTTCCTTGGTCCAGTAAAAATGTTTTAATGTTAGCATATTTTAAGCTAAATTTCAGAAACTATCTCTAAAGATACAAAATCAGTTCATTGTTTACTTTTATATGTTCGTGTATGATTTGTCGACATCTTATTTTGAAAAACGGATGTTGTTTCACGTGGTTCTTTACGCTAACTTTGCAAAACCGGATGTTGTCCCTTAAATCCTTCCGCTAACTTTATCAAAACCCTCGCGCGCTCCCGTTCGAATGTGTTTACCGTCAGCATCAGTCTATAGGGGCTCAGACATGTGAGAGTCGGCTGAGTCGACCCAGAGATTCAACTCGGGGGACGGGGACGCCGCTCGGTGCGTGAGGATCCCCTCTGACCTCTGACCTCTCACTCTGCGGCCCTCGCCGGTCGCATTGTCTCCGCTGCGGTGCCCCCCCCCCTCCCTCTCACACACAGGCCAGCCTTCTTCTTCGGTTTTCGTCTCCTTTCTCCTTCTTCTGGAGTTAATGTCGGTTAGCAAACCAGTCATTCAGGCATTACCGCTAACTATAGTGGGCTGAAGTGTAGAACAAGTTTGTCAGCAACAAAAATATTTCATAACAAAAACAAAAAAATCTGCTAATTTACTGGTCGCGCATGCGCGAGTTGATGAAAAATGTACTCGCACTGTGTCTAATTTTAGGCGCAAAATGCGACCATTTGGTCGCAGTCTGGAGCCCTGCTTAGATAAATACAAAGATGTAATTATTATTGTTGTAACTACAGTAACATGATAATTAATATGTGGTTGAAGACTTTGTAACATTTTCCCTCTCTCTGTGTTAGCAGCGTGAACCAAGTTCAACAAAGCTCGACTTTGAGTCGGACGCCATGACGCTGCTTAATCTATCGGCCAACCGGCGCATCGCCGCCGGCCTGCTGGTCAACCTGCTGTCCTCCATCTGCATCGTCTTCATCAACAAGTGGATCTACGTCCACTACGGCTTCCCCAACATGACGCTGACCCTCGTTCACTTCGGGGTCACCTACCTGGGACTCTACATCTGTCAGAAAATGGACATTTTCGCCCCGAAAAGCCTCCCGGTGCGCCGGGTCGTGTGGCTGGCGCTGAGCTTCTGTGGGTTCGTGGCCTTCACCAACCTCTCCCTGCAGAACAACTCGATAGGGACGTACCAGCTGGCCAAAGCCATGACGACGCCCGTCATCATCCTCATCCAGACCACCTACTACAAGAAGACCTTCTCCACCAAGATTAAGCTCACACTGGTGAGGGGAAAGGGAATCTGGGCGAGAGTAGCCGTCCTCTGAAGTTCAATTAAATTCAGTGTATCAGCAGGGCTATGACATCAGACCCAGCCAGGTCCGATGGACCCGATGAGACGTGAACTCACGTGGAAGCAGTTATTAATGTGATGGAGAGATGTAAATGCATCCATCAGTAGAGAGGGAAGAGCTTTAGGTGCTCAGTGTATCCTAAAACGTCCCCCAGCGTCTGTAACCCCGCCGGTCTCTGTCTCCAGGTGCCCATCACATTGGGGGTGTTGTTGAACTCGTACTTCGACGTGAGGTTCAACCTGCTGGGGACGGTGTTCGCGTCGCTGGGAGTGCTGGTGACGTCGCTTTACCAAGTGGTGAGCACATATACACACAAAACACACAAAAAGACAACGTTGTTTCTGTGAAAATCAATAAATGTTAAATACATACCTTCCTGTCTGTCTTTCAGTGGGTGGGGGCTAAACAACACGAGCTGCAGGTGAACTCTATGCAGCTTCTGTACTATCAGGTATGACTTCTAACGTGATACACCTGCATACTGTATTGCTACTTTGACGGTACAAGGGTCGCTCGGTACCTTTCCTAAGATCTGATGGAGTCTTATCAGTTCATGCTGACTGGAGCGTTCTGCCAAACTGCTCAGGACGCACTGTTCTTCCTTGGAAGTTGATTTGAGACGTGTTCCCTTTCACATTCGGGTCTTGCCAGCCCCTTCAGCCTGGAACTTGACTTGAAATGTTTTGGCCGAACCTGTTGGACTTTACTTGGGTCTTTATTTGACTTGTTGGTTTTGACTTGTTGGCCTTGACTTGATTTGACGATCTTCACTTGATGGTCCTAACTTGTTGATCTTGACTTGACTTGTTGGTCTTGACTTGTTGGCCTTGACTTGTTGGTCTTGACTTGTTGGTCTTGACTTGTTGGCCTTGACTTGTTGGCCTTGACTTGTTGGTCTTGACTTGTTGGTCTTGACTTGTTGGTCTTGACTTGTTGGCCTTGACTTGTTGGCCTTGACTTGTTGGCCTTGACTAGTTGGCCTTGACTAGTTGGCCTTGACTTGTTGGCCTTGACTTGTTGGCCTTGACTAGTTGGTCTTGACTTGTTGGTCTTGACTTGTTGGCCTTGACTTGTTGGCCTTGACTTGTTGGCCTTCACTTGTTGGCCTTGACTTCTTGATCTGTGTATACTAATACTGTGACTGTAATATGTGTATATTAACACTTAATAGTATGTGTATACTGTGACTGTAATATGTGTGTATTAATATATAAAGTGCCGTTTGGCCCTCAGGCTCCTCTGTCGTCGGGCTTCCTGCTCTGCGTTGTTCCTCTGTTTGAGCCGCTGACTGGAGACCACGGCATCTTTGGACCCTGGTCTCTTCCTGCTCTGGTCTGTGGACTCTACATCACAAATACACACACACACACACACACAAATAGAACTTCCAAGCAACTGGTGGCTCTAGGCTTTTGATTTTAAAACCCTTGTTATCATCTTCTCCTCTCCTGACCCAGATGACGGTGCTGTTCTCGGGCGTGGTGGCGTTCCTGGTCAACCTGTCCATCTACTGGATCATTGGAAACACCTCGGCCGTCACGTATCCTCACATATACACACGGGACTCCAAAGATACCTTTTGGGGGGGGGGGGGTCTGAAGGGTGATGAGGTCCCAGCTCCTTTTGGGCAGGTGTGAGTGAGGCCTTCTAGAAGAGTTTGGGGGGATATAAGGGGTTCTTTGGAAGTTCTTCTGGTCTCTTTTAAGGGGTTCTTCTGGTCTCCTTGAAAGGGGTTCTTGGGAATTTCTTCTGGTCTCTTTTAATTGGTTCTTGGGAAGTTATTCTGGTCTCCTTGAAGGGGGTTCTTGGGACATTCTTCTGATCTCCTTGAAGGGGGTTCTTGGGAAGTTCTTCTGGTCTCTTAAGGGGTTATTGGGAAGTTATTCTGGTCTCCTTGAAGGGGGTTATTGGGAAGTTCTTCTGGTCTCCTTTGAAGGGGGTTCCTGGGAATTTCTTCTGGTCTCCTTCTAAAGGATTCTTGCTGAAAGTGTCTCAGGAGGTCTTGAGAGAATTTGGTCTTTTGAGGGGGGGGGGGGGGGGGTTAGTCAGGATATTTCTAAACTTACTGAAGGGGTCGCTGACCTTCTCGAGGAGGTCTCTGGTTTCTGGGGGACTCCTGAGGGGGTCCTGATGCGTTGTTGTTCTCCTGACTCCACTGTGCAGCTACAACATGTTCGGGCATTTCAAGTTCTGCATCACTCTGGTCGGAGGGTACCTGCTCTTCCATGACCCGCTGTCCCTCAACCAGGTGCGTCTTTTGGTTTGCTCAAGCGGATTCAAACCGACAACCTTCCGGCTCCAACAACACAACCACCTGTCTTTCTGTTCTCCCCGTCTCACTCTCTCAGGCTCTGGGGATCCTCTGCACTCTGGCCGGTATCCTGTCTTACACTCACTTCAAGCTGGCCGAGCAGGAGGAGGGGAAGAGCCGCCTTGCTCAAAGGCCATAGGCCGACTCGCCTGTTAATCAAATGCTCAGACTCCGGCAATTGGCCGACGACTGCAGAGACTTCTTTATATGTATTTTTTTATCTTATTATGAGTATATTTTTTAGGAGAGTACATTTTTTTCATCGCATTCTCCGGACATTTTAACATTTCATCTCATCAACACTGATGTTTATGTCTTTTGAGGTCAGCTGACAACTCCATCTTTGTTTTTATCTTAATATTTATACCGTTTTTTTATTCCCACAAAAACTCCTTTTAATGATCCTCTACAGTCCAAATATTTTCAAGATGTCCCTAAAAAAATGATTTTTCAAAGACACCTGAAAACCAATCGAGCAGTATTTACCACAAATGTTTCATAATTTCTTTTGAGCCAAAGTACAAAATCACATTTTCAATCAAAAGCTAACGACTTAAAGGCGACGTAACGATGTTTTTGTTTCTGCTGTATTGTTGTTGTTGTTTACTTCCCCCAGACCGTTTCTTTTTTAGGACTTTTCATCATTTATTTTAATAAAGATTTATAAAAGATAGGAAAAAAAAGTCCCTTCACAATGTTTCATGAACAAATTAAAATGTTCTTAATTCTCTTCTAAGTGTCAGAAAATAAATTCGATCAACATTGGAATTTATTTTGGTGCTTTTAATGTAAATAAAGTGTCAGGATGCATTTTTAAAAGCATGCAAATAGACTTGTATTAAAGGTCAAAAAGAGATGATTTATGGGCCTTTTGATGTTTTTTCGTTAATGGCACAAATTGTCTCGTCATAGTTCACCAAAGAAAAATGTTTGCATGCATTTTTTTCTTTCAACTGGAACTGAACTTCATCCTGATGAAGCACGGGAACCAGGAACTTTGGTTCACGACCATTTCAGTGATTAATTGTGTGTTTTTTCTTAGATTTAAACTTGTTTAAGTTCGACAGTATTTCACTTTTTATCGTTTGGTTTCATTCAGTGTTCCTTTTAATTTATGCTTCTTTTTTTATTTGTAGCCGTTTTTTTAATCAAAAAGTACCATTTTGATGAATGTCGCTGGGAGCGAAGCTTTGGACACTTTCTCCTCACTGCAGAATAAAAACTGATTTAATGACTTTACGGCTGTATTTTCATTATCTTTCTTTGGTGTTTCATAGACTTACCTGTGGATGGTTGTTCTGGGTTAATTGGCAGCACATGGTGTGTATATATATATATATATATAAGCTCACTTTTGTTTGAGAAGGGAAAATGGAAGAACGAAATAAACTTGAGTTTCTTCCTGAATGCTGATTCTATCGCTTCATTTGCCTCCATGGCCGCTCGGCACCCTGACACCCTCTGAGAGTGGAAATACTCACGTAAAGTACTTTAGTGTAGTTTTTTGCTGAACGAGAGCGTGGTTTTCTTTACTTTAATGCACCGAGAAAGAAGTGTTCCTGTGCAAAGCTCTT
Organism: Pseudoliparis swirei; assembly: GCF_029220125.1. NCBI lineage: Eukaryota > Metazoa > Chordata > Actinopteri > Perciformes > Liparidae > Pseudoliparis > Pseudoliparis swirei. Next base: position 2,689,635 of record NC_079397.1, read on the forward strand.
CTGTGGCTCTTTATGTGAGTACATGTGTGTCATTGACACTGTGTCAATAAAGCTACAACAGCAACCCTTGTTCACACACACACACACACACACACAGGGAGGAACTCTCAGATGAACGAATCAGTGGAAAGATTGTGTGTGTTTAGAAATACTCGTCGTCTCTCGAGGAGCAGAAGCTCTTCAGTGAAAGAACGTTCTGTTTCCTCTGAAGGTCTCGTTCAGTCTGAAATGTTTAACATTCAATTCACTCACATTTCAGGTTGGTTTTCGATTCACCACTTAAATAAATTAGACCACTGGAGCAGGAAGTGGTTGAGTTGGAATACATTCCCCAATTTTGTTATAGAAACCTGGATGTTAAAGGGGTGTAGGAAGTATTCACATATTATCTTCTATAAAAACACTCCAATAGAAGTCCTGCATAGCAAATGTCAAAAGTACATAATAATCAAAATATAAAAGTACTAATAATGCAGACATTTTTTAACATATACTGCTATATATTATTCATACTCTACAACCACCCACATCTAATTTACCATATGTTATCTTGTCTTATTGTAAAAAATAAATGCAAATTCATTCATTTGTAATTTACAATTTTTTTTTAATGTAAGCTTCCAAAACAGGTAGTACCTTGGCAAAATTATGGATTTGTATTTTACGATTGTTTGTATAAGTATATATTTTAGTTGGCCAAATAACAATTAAACGGAAACGTCTGCTTCGCAGACTAATGCATCACGAGTAGCTGTCTGTAGCGTTGCCTGTCAATATGACACATTTTAAAATCGCATTTTAAAGTACTAAAATACAAAAGAGGTTGCGAAGTTAAAGAATATTACAACTATATGAAAAGTCAGGGTTTACATTCGTAAAGCCTGCCAAAGATGAACGTAAGGTAAATTAAGTTCGATATTTTCAGTAAGGCATAATTTGTAAACCAACCCGCAGGGCCCTTCCGCGGTTCACACGGAAACCAACGCTAACGACCGATGTTTGTTATGCTACAGTTAGCAGGTAAACCTTTTCACATTAGGACGATATTTACGCGCGCAAGAGAACAACGAAACATATATTTATTATGTGGGTTATTTAAAGCTTCCGCCACAAAGACTGAACAAAAACCAGCTGTCAGTTTAACGCCGTCATTAACATTAAAACGAGCTGACGTCATCTTGCTAACCTGGGCAGTGCAGCTAAGCTAGGTGGCTAACAGCGTCAGGCGGTTGTTTCACCTGCATGTTGTTGTTCTGATTCTGTTCATTTCCGCTGCTTTACTTTCATGTAGAAGCACTAATGCAACTTCACTAAATGCTCCACTAAAAGGTAAAAGTCCTGCATTCAAAAAAATATCCAAGTATAATCAGTTAAATTAAGTTAAAGTACTTCCAAGTGGAAGTGTAGTAAAATGTGTTTTTATTATTATATCCGATGTTTCTGTGTCATTTATATTACTGCTGCATTACTGTGTTTAGCATTTTTTTACTCTTTATATGCTATTGGTTGGTTTAAGCATCTTATTTCTAAAATGTCCGATTTTTAAGTCGTTTATTTCGCTTGAAATTGAGTTTTCTCAACACATAAAGGAACACTTCCTCCTTCAGTTTATTAGAAACATGTAACATCAACACATGAAGGAACACTTCCTCCTTCCGTTTTGTTATTAACAATAACAACATTTCTTTATGCCAACCTTTATTTTCACAAATACAAAGACAGAAATATTCCTGTGAAGTCACACATTCAACTTGCTTCAGTTTGTACATCTCCTAATTTTCACATTTGAATTAAACACAATTTAACAATATTTTGAAGGTGTTTTCAGAAATACAAAATACAGTTATATAATCGAACTAGAACGGGCACTCGGTAGAGCGCATACCTTCGCATATCACAAGATTGGGCATTGAATTATGAACATTTTGGCATTAGTTGCCAATTGGATAGAAATTGACCGCGCTATGGTAAAAAGAAGATGAGCCGATCAATCCCAAAATCTAATCAAATGGTCCCCGGATAATAACCAATCATCCCACCAAATTTCATGCGATTCGGTTTAATACTTTTTGAGTTATGCGAGAAACACGCATACAAATGAATAAATAAATAAATAAATACACGGCGAAAAAATCTGTTTGCTGCAGGAAAATATATCCACACGACTCTGGAGTTGCGTCTGCATTTCCCCGTGTCGTAACAGATGGTTGGTTGATGTTTATTGATGTTATTTTTGATCAAAATATAAAAGATTGGAAAGAAAACAATATTGTAAAGCTGATAATTATTTATTTTTTAACATTTTCCCTCCACAATCTTAGTTTGGGTTAGAATGTATATTTTTAAATGGGTTTTTAATTGTGCAAAATACATAATATGTATCAATGCAGTTCAGAGCATTTAAGGAGATGCCTTCATGAACAACCCGTTTCTTTTGGTCTTTCCTCAGTATGCCTGCTGAACGCAAGCGCTCAGTAACCATGGACGAGAAAGACGTTTGCACCTTCGCCGCCAAGGAGAAGGAGCGCGATGGGGACCGACGGCCGGCGTCCGCCCGGGACAAAGCCAAGGACGACGCCAAGATGAGCGGCAAGAAAGACGGCAGCAAGGAGGAGAAGAGGAAGCGCATGGAGGAGGAGAAGAAGAAACGGGAGGAGAAGGAGCGCAGGAAGAAGGAGGAGGAGAAACAAAAGGCGGAGGAGGAAAGAAGAAGGAGGAGGAGGAGCAGAGGCAGCAGGAGGAGGAGGAGAAGAGGCTTCAGGAGGAGGAGGCTAAAAGACAACGCGAGGAGGAGGCGGCTCTCCTGAAGTGAGTCTCTGTGGATGAAAAGCCCTGAAGCTGCTTAGGAATCAGAGAATAGAACACGTCCCGTTAGCTTCCTGTTGCTAACGGCTCATTCGTTATTACCGTGCAAAAATATTAACTTATATATGGAAGAAAAGTGTCGGCCAAAACCTCCACGGCAAATTAACCAGAACAATAAGACAGACACAATTATTAATATAGCTTTTTCTCTCTAGACATTTTTAGACCCCCATGAGGGGTTCAAGCCCTCTTTTCGGAAACACACACGGTCAAACTGCCCGAGGAATATTATGTTGCCCCTGGAATCACCAGGAGGCAAAGAAAATGCCCCCAGAATTCTGATGATTTAATCGTGTTTTGTTTTGTTCTTTGTGTCCTCTCTGTACTTCCTGTACGAGGTAGGTACACAACAAATCAATTAATATAATTTTTTATTATAAAAAAACTAAGAAATAAGTCATAATTGTTAATAGTTGTTTAAAAAATATATAATAACAATAAATAACCTCAAATAAATAAGAATAACATGTAATATGAATGTCTAATTTATGTTTTCTGTTTTAAAAAAATCTAAGAAAACATTTTGAATCTGTAGACTACCGCATAATAGTCTTATTATTGCGTAATAGTCTTATTATTGCCTAATAGTCTTATTAACTAACCCTAACCCCAATTTATTTTTAAATGCCCCTGTGTTTCAATAAGTGGGACAAAAAGTGACCCCTAAAAACATGTAAATGTCCTCCCTGAGAGGGACGTTACACACTGTTACACACTGCCACACACTGCCACACACTGTTACACACTGCCACACACTGTTACACACTGCCACACACTGTTACACACTGCCACACACTGTTACACACTGCCACACACTGTTACACACTGCCACACACTGCCACACACTGTTACACACTGCCACACACTGTTACACACTGCCACACACTGCCACACACTGTTACACACTGCCACACACTGCCACACACTGCCACACACTGCCACACACTGTTACACACTGCCACACACTGTTACACACTGCCACACACTGTTACACACTGCCACACACTGTTACACACTGTTACACACTGTTACACACTGCCACACACTGCCACACACTGTTACACACTGCCACACACTGTTACACACTGTTACACACTGTTACACACTGTTACACACTGCCACACACTGTTACACACTGTTACACACTGCCACACACTGCCACACACTGTTACACACTGTTACACACTGCCACACACTGCCACACACTGCCACACACTGTTACACACTGTTACACACTGCCACACACTGTTACACACTGCCACACACTGCCACACACTGTTACACACTGTTGATGTTTGACAGCTTTACAACCAGGACACAAAAGTACATTATAGTATTTAAGTAAATGACGTCAGCTGCGCTCCGATGCAGTACCCCACGCGTCCTCTGCTCTGCTGTTGTCTTCATCCCGTCTCCTCCCCCCCCCCCCCCTCCAGGGAGAAGGAGGAGGTCCACCAGCTGCACCTGGAGGCCTGGGAGCGCAACCAGTGCCGCAAGGAGCTGCGCGGCCGCAACCAGAACGCGCAGGAGGGCCGCCCCGAGGAGGCCTTCTTCAGCCGCCTGGACTCCAGCCTGAAGAAGAACACGGCCTTCGTCAAGAAGCTGCGCACGCTCACGGAGCAGCAGCGCGACTCGCTCTCCCACGACTTCGGCTCGCTCAACCTCAGCAAGTACATCGGCGAGGCGGTGATCTCCGTGGTGGAGGCCAAGCTGAAGATCACCGACGTGGGCTGCGCCGTGCGCCTGTGCTCGCTGTTCCACCAGCGCTACGCCGAGTTCGCGCCGCTGCTGCTGCAGGCGTGGAGGAAGCACTTCGAGGCGCGGCGCGAGGACAAGGCGCCCAACGTGAGCAAGCTGCGCACCGACCTGCGCTTCCTGGCCGAGCTCACCATCGTGGGCCTCTTCACGGACAAGGAGGGCCTGTCGCTGATCTACGAGCAGCTGAAGAGCATCATCGGCTCGGACCGCGACGCGCACACGCACGTGTCCGTGGTCATCAGCTTCTGCAAGCACTGCGGCGACGACATCGCCGGGCTGGCGCCGCGCAAGGCGAAGGCGGCGGCGGACAAGTTCGGCCTCGGCTTCCCGCCCAGCGAGATCATCACGGCGGAGAAGCAGCAGCCCTTCCAGAACCTTCTGCGCGAGTACTTCACCTCGCTCACCAAGCACCTGAAGAAGGACCACCGGGAGCTGCAGAACACGGAGCGGCAGAACAGGTCTCCTCCTCCTCCTCCTCTTCTTCTCCATCCTTCTTCTTCCTCACCCTCTTTCTCCTTCTTCTTCTTCGCCTCTTCTTCCTCCTCATTTTCTTCCTGCTCCTCTTCGTGGCTCGCTGGTCGCTTTTCCTCCTCCTCCCCTCCTTCTCCACCCCCTCTTCTTCCTCCTCCTCCTCCCCCTCCTCCTACCCCTCTTCTTCCTCCCCCTTTTCTTCTTCTTCTTCTTCTTCTTCTTCTTCTTCTTCCTCCTCCATCCTTCTTCCTCACCCTCTTTCTCCTTCTTCTTCTTCTTCGCCTCTTCTTACTCATTTTCTTCCTCCTCCTCTTCCTCCTCTTCGTGGCTCGCTGGTCGCTTTTCGTCGCTAACGTTTCCTCCTCTTCCCCCCCTTATCTACCTCCTCCCTCCTCTTCCTCCCTCTCCTCTTCCTTCCATTTTCTTCCTCTTCCTCCTCTTCGTGGCTCGCTGGTCGCTTTTCGTCGCTGACGTTTCCTCCTCTTCCCCCCTTCTCTACCTCCTCCTCCTCTTCCTCCTCCTCCTCAGGCGGATCCTCCACTCCAAAGGGGAGCTGAGCGAGGACCGGCACAAGCAGTACGAGGAGTCGGCGACGTCGTACCAGAAGCTGCTGGCCAACACTCAGTCTCTGGCCGACCTGCTGGACGAGAACATGCCGGAGCTGCCGCAGGACAAGTCGGTGCAGGAGGGTGCGTGGCCCCGGTTAACGCCAGGACGCCATCTTTGTAGTTCTCTACTCCTGTCTAACGTCATCTTCTCCCTCTCCCAGAGCACGGCCCCGGCATCGACATCTTCACGCCGGGGAAGCCCGGCGAGTACGACCTGGAGGGCGGCATCTGGGAGGACGAGGACGCCCGCAACTTCTACGAGAACCTGGTGGACCTGAAGGCCTTCGTGCCCGCCATCCTGTTCAAGGACAACGATAAGGGCAAAGACAAGGAGGAGGCCAAAGGTGAGGGGGGAGATCCACTCGAGGGGGGGAGGGGGGAGGGTCAGTGTGTGTCGTTAACCGCGCTGCTGTCGTCAGAAGCCAAGGAGGCGAAGGACGCCGCCGCCGCCGCCGCCGCCACCACAGAGGAGCTGGAGCTGGAGCTGGAGGCTCTGGACATCGCCGACGAGCCGCTGGAGGGACCCGACGAGGCCGAGAGCGAAGAGCTGGCCAAGAAGCTGCTGGACGAGCAAGGTGAGCGACCTGGAGACGCCTGGAGACGCCTGGAGAGGCCTGGAGCCTGAGCGGTTCCTCCAGGGCCTGGAAACAAATAAATCCCCAAAGTTTAGGAAAAGTCGTGGAAATTATGTCATATTCATTTATATCACTATTTATTCTATTATTTAAACTATTGTGTCTCATTCATTTGTGTCATTTAATACTCGTTGTTCCACACGTGTGTGACCCCGAGAGAGTTCACCTCTTCTCTTCACCTGTAGAACAAGAAGACGAGGAGGCGAACACCGGCTCCCACCTGAAGCTCATCGTGGACGCCTTCATCCAGCAGCTGCCCAACTGCGTCAACAGAGACCTCATCGACAAGGTGTGTGGGGGGGGGGGCGCTCTATGTGTGTGTGTGGGGGGGCGCTCTGTGTGTGTGTGGGGGGGCTCTGTGTGTGTGTGGGGGCGCTCTGTGTGTGTGGGGGCGCTCTGTGTGTGTGGGGCGCTCTGTGTGTGTGTGGGGGCGCTCTGTGTGTGTGTGGGGGCGCTCTGTGTGTGTGTGGGGGCGCCTGTGTGTGTGTGGGGCGCTCTGTGTGTGTGTGGGGGCGCTCTGTGTGTGTGTGTGTGGGGGGCGCTCTGTGGGGGGCGCTCTGTGTGTGTGTGGGCCTCTGTGTGTGTGTGTGTGGGCGCTCTGTGTGTGGGGGGCGCTCTGTGTGTGTGTGGGGGCGCTCTGTGTGTGGGGGGGGGCTCTGTGTGTGTGTGTGGGGGGGGCTCTGTGTGTGTGTGTGTGGGGGGGGGCGCTCTGTGTGTGTGTGGGGGGGGGGCGCTCTGTGTGTGTGCACGATGTCGAGCTCCTAGGAGGTCGACGGTCGGTGAACTCTTGCGTCCGATTCTCGCCCTGCAGGCCGCCATGGACTTCTGCATGAACATGAACACCAAGTCCAACCGGAGGAAGCTGGTCAGGGCTCTGTTCACCGTGCCCAGGCAGAGGTGTGTGTGTGTGTCTGTGTCTATGAGTGTCTGTGTCTATGAGTGTCTGTGTGCTTGTGTGTGTATGTGAGTGTGTGTCTGTGTGTGTGTGTCCCATTGATGTGATTTATTGCCCACCAACACTCGTTAATTGATCCGTTCACTGACTTTAATGTGATTTATGGTCGATAAGAAATATATATAATATCGTGTTGCGCCACCAGGGGGCGCCCCCCCCCCCCACAGTGTGTAGTCCTCAGGCTCTCTCTGGTTGCAGGTTGGATCTTCTGCCCTTCTACTCTCGCCTGGTGGCAACGCTCCATCCCTGCATGTCGGACGTGGCCGAGGACCTCTGCTCCATGCTGAAGGGAGACTTCCGCTTCCACGTAGGACCCCCCCCCCCCACACACACACACACACACACACACAATATATAGAAGGGTTTATCTCCTACTTCTACAAATGTCCTGACGTCCCACGTGGTTCTGTCGGCGCTGTAGATTCGTAAGAAGGACCAGATCAACATCGAGACCAAAAACAAGACGGTCCGCTTCATCGGGGAACTCGCCAAATTCAAGATGTTCTCCAAAACCGACTCGCTGCATTGTCTCAAGGTGAGGGCGGAGCCTCAAGCACGACGTCATCAAAGTGAAGGAACCCTCATATAACGTGTGTGTGTGTGTGTGTGTTAACAGATGCTGCTGTCTGACTTCACCCACCACCACATAGAGATGGCGTGCACGCTGCTGGAGACGTGCGGCCGCTTCCTGTTCCGGTCGCCCGAGTCCCACCTGCGCACCAGCGTGCTGCTGGTTAGTAAACAAACCTCACGCCGAACACCTGGTCCCCCGGGGTTCGAACGGTCTGGAAAACCCGGAAAGGTCATGGAATTTTGTAAATGGTTGTTATCCAGGCCTGGAAAAGTCCTGGGAGGAAAAATAATCCCAAAAGTCATGAGCATGTGTTCTATTCACGTGTTCGTCTACGCTGAGTTTTAAATAATGAATATATTTTTTTAAAAGAATGACGCTCATCATAATGTAAGCCGGCATACGCAGTGAACGTATCTGAACACACGTGTTTATTCTTTTAATCTAAACTATCGACTCGTTCATTTTTGTTATTTAAGGTTATGAAGTGGATGCTTTGGAATTCTGTTTGTTAGTTTAAAGACATCTTATCACTTTTTAATGTAAATACTGAGATCATTGAACTTTGGTTTAAAGTCCTGTAAAGTCTTTGAAGTGTCCTGTAGAGTCGTTGGTCAACACGTGTTTGAACCCTGAGGCTCTCGCCTTCTTGACCATCGGGCGCTAAATGGTCCTCAGTGACGCTGAAGGAACCGTTCTGGTTTCCTCCCTCACCTCTACTCCCTCCTTCTCGTTTCCTCTCACCTCCCTCACCTTCCCTCCCTCTCCTCCCCCCCCCTGACGTTCCCTCTCTCCTCCCTCCCCTTCCCTCCTTCTCGTTCCCCCTCTCCTCCCTCACCTTCCCTCCCTCTCCTTCCCCCCCCTGATGTTCCCTCTCTCCTCCCTCAAGTCTCCTCCCTCTCCTTCCCTCCTTCTCGTTTCCCCTCTCCTCCCTCACCTTCCCTCCCTCTCCCCCTGACGTTCCCTCTCTCCCCCCTCACGTCTCCCCCTCTCCGCCCCCAGGAGCAGATGATGCGTAAGAAGCAGGCGCAGCACCTGGACGCGCGCTACGTGACGATGGTGGAGAACGCGTACTACTACTGCAACCCGCCCCCCACGGAGAAGATGGTGCGGAAGAAGCGGCCGCCGCTACACGAGTACATCCGCAAGCTGCTCTACAAGGACCTGTCCAAGGTCACCACGGAGAAGGTGCTGCGCCAGATGCGCAAGCTGCCGTGGCAAGACCCCGACGCCAAGTGCTACCTGATCTGCTGCATGGTGAACATCTGGAACGTCAAGTACAACAGCATCCACTGCGTGGCCAACCTGCTGGCCGGCCTGGTGGCCTACCAGGAGGACGTGGGCATCCACGTGGTGGACGGCGTGCTGGAGGACATCCGGCTGGGCATGGAGGTGAGGAGGAGGAGGAGGAGGAGGAGGAGGAGGGAGGAGGAGGAGGAGGGGGGGCGGAGTCCTCTTTGTCGTTACGGACTGGTTCCACGGAGTTGAAGCTCAGAGGAGCAACACACACAAAAAAGCTAGAAAAGAAACGAGTCTTCAGGGATCCAGAAGTCTCCTTTTATTGTTTTTTTAAATGTTAAATATCAATAAGCAAAGTAGGACGAAACGCTTCCTGAGCAGCTGGATGTTTCTGTTCAATTAAAACAGAATATTAAATAAATGAGCTTAAGAAAATGAATAAATTCATTAACTGACTTTTTAACTTAATTGTCAACATTTCTACATTATTTCTCTCCCCTCCCTCATCCCTCTTCCCTCTTCTCTCTTCTCTCGTCCCTCCTCTTCCTCCTCTCTCATCCCTCATCCCTCTCTCTCATCCCTCATCCCTCCTCCCTGTTCCATCCTCCGTCCTCCCTCCTCCTCTCCTCCCTCATCCCCTCTCTCTCCTCTCTCCTCCCTCCTCCCCTCTCCCTCTTCCCTCCTCCTCCATCTTCCCTCCTCCCTCTCCTCCCTCCTCTCTCCTCCCTCATCCCCTCTCTCTCATCCCTCTTCCCTCCTCTCTCCTCCCTCCTCGTCTCTCCTCCCTTCTCCCTCTCTCTCCTCCCCCCTCCTCCTCCTCCTCCTCCTCCCCAGGTCAACCAGCCTAAGTTCAACCAGCGGCGCATCAGCAGCGCTAAGTTCCTTGGCGAGCTCTACAACTACCGCATGGTGGAGTCGGCGGTGATCTTCCGGACGCTGTTCTCCTTCATCTCGTTCGGCGTGAATCAGGACGGCGGGCCGAGCGCCCTCGACCCGCCGGAGCACCTGTTCCGCATCCGGCTGGTCTGCACGGTGCTGGACACCTGCGGGCAGTACTTCGACCGCGGCTCCAGCAAGAGGAAGCTGGACTGCTTCCTCATCTACTTCCAGGTAAGGCGGCTCCCACTGCGCCTCGTAATGTGCTTCCTACTGTACTTCCCACTTTACTTTTCCACTGTACTTCCTAATGCGCTTCCCACGGTGCTTCCCATTCTACTTCCCACTGTACTTCCCACTTAACTTCCCACTTTACTTCCTACTGTACTTCCCTTCCCACTTTACTTCCTACTGTACTTCCCACTGCATCTCCCACTGTACTTCCCACTTTACTTCCTACTGTACTTCCCACTTTACTTCCTACTGTACTTCCCACTGCGTCTCCCACTGTACTTCCCACTGTACTTCCCACTTTACTTCCTACTGTACTTCCCACTGCGTCTCCCTCTGTACTTCCCACTTTACTTCCTACTGTACTTCCCACTGCGTCTCCCTCTGTACTTCCCACTGCGTCTCCCACTGTACTTCTCACTTTTCTTCCGACTGTACTTCCCACTTTACTTCCTACTGTACTTCCCACTGCGTCTCCCTCTGTACTTCCCACTTTACTTCCTACTGTACTTCCCACTGCGTCTCCCTCTGTACTTCCCACTTTACTTCCTAATGTACCTGCCTCTGTACTTCCCACTTTACTTCCTACTGTACTTCCCACTGCACTTCCCACTTTACTTCCCACTTCACTTCCCATTTAGAAGAAAACAACACGCACTTTAAAACATTTTTTTATATAAAAGTACGGAGCGAGTGCCGAACCCCAAGAAGTACACACTCCTCAGTGCACATCTACCCTCCACTAACGTGTGTGTGTGTCTCTGTGTGTGTGTCTCTCTGTGTCTCTGTGTGTGTGTGTCTCAGCGGTACATCTGGTGGAAGAAGAGCACCGAGGTGTGGACCCCGGACCACTCGTTCCCCATCGACATCGACTACATGATCAGCGACACGCTGGAGCTGCTGCGGCCCAAGATGAGGCTCAGCAGCTCCCTGGAGGACGCCGCCAAGCAGGTCACGGACCTGCTCGTCAAGCTGGGTAGGAGCGCCGTCCGCATCCGGCGGCCCGAGGCCCGGCCGAGCGGCATTCCTCTCTCTCTCGGCGTGGGAGGGCGATGCCGCCGCGTCGCGGACCGGTTTTCACGCCGCATACCGAGCGACTGAGCTCACGCCGAGAGGAGCCGGGCGGGTTCTCAGGAATGATAATGAAAGGAATTAGACGAGGGAATGTCGCTCAGCCCAGCGGAGCCTCACGAGGACGCCACGACCGATTCACCCGTTAATCCAGGAATTATTTTATTTTAATTGCAGAGATGCCAAAATACTGCTTAATGAGCCTCAACGTTAAGGAATGACTCACAAATACAATGCACAACAAGTAATATATATATATATATATGTATATATGTCTTTATATATGTATATATATATATATTTATATATAAATATATTTATATATATATAGATATATATATTTATATATACATATTTATATATTTATGTTTATATATATATGTATATCTATTTTTATATATATATTTATGTTTATATATATATGTATATTTATTTAAATATGTATATATATATTACATTGAGTAATATTTGTGTTGTCTATTTTGTCATAAACTGTGACTCCTGTTTGCATTCCTTAATATTGAGTTTGGCATCTCTGCTTATAAATATAATTATAATATATTTAATATATTTAACAAAGTAAAAACTCACACTCGTATTTTCCCCAATATTTTATAACTGAATATGTGACGATTGGTGAATTATTAGGAAGATAAAAACAAGCGTCGCGATGAAGAGGAAGAAGGAAACGTCTCACTCCGGTTCGTCTGGTTTTACAGCCGAAACCTCCGTTTGAAGAATGTTTGTATGTGTGTGTATATGTATGTGTGTTTGTGTGTATATGTATGTGTGTGTGTATACGTGTATGTCTGCGTGTGTGTGTGTATGTGTGTGTATGTATGTATGTGTGTGTATACGTCTGCGTGTGTGTGTGTGAAAGTGGTCAACAATGGCTCCATTGTTTCCGTTTCATTCTCTAAGGATCAAACATTCCTCGAGTCGCAGCAGACCTGATCTCCAGCTCAAATAATTCAGTCTCTTTAATAATCGCGGCAGAGGAACGTGTGTGTGTGTGTATATGTATGTGTGTGTGTGTATATGCGTGTGTATATGTGTTACTTGTGTGTGTGTGCTCTGTAACCGGGTTGGGCGCTCGGTATGTATGACGTCATCCGCCACAGCTGTGTGACGCCTGGTTATGACTTCATGTTCTTGATTCGGTCTGGCCATCGAGGAAGAGGCGAAGGCGGCGTCGAGATCGAGGAGCTGTCGGCAACGAGGCGAAATGAGCGAACAGGAGGAGGGGAGTTTGTGATGAAGATGATGATGATGATGATCGCCTCGTTTTCTAAATCTCGTCACCAGAGTCACGTTCTCATTCCTCCTGTTGTTTTTGTTTTCTCCTCGCAGGAAGGGTCCGAGAACGAGGAGGAGGAGCGGAGTGGTGGGTGAATTTCGGGAGGCTGAAGACCAGTCGAGCTGCTGCATTCTGGATGAGCTGCAGGGTCGGATGGCCTTAGCAGGTAGACCAGCCAGGAGGGAGTTGCAGTAGTCGAGGCGTGAAATGACCAGAGCCTGATCAGAACCTGCGCCCGCCTTCTGAGTAAGAAGAGGACGATTCTCCTGATGTTGTGCAGCATGTACCTACAGGAACGCTGTCGTCGCAGCGATGTTGGCCGTCAGGAGAGTTGACTGTCGAGTGTCACCCCGAGGTTCCTGGCAGTCTCGGTAGGGGCCAACACAGAGCTGTTGAAGGTGATAGTCAGGTCGTGGGTGGGGAGCCTTTCCTGGAAGGAATAGTAGCTCAGTCTTGTCAGGGTTGATCTTCAGGTGGTGAGCAGACATCCACTGAGAGATGTCAGTCAGACAGGCAGAGATTCGTGCCGCCACCCGTGTTTCGGACGGTGGAAACCAGAAGATCAGTTGGGTGTCATCAGCATAGCTATGGTAGGAGAAGCCATGCGAACGAATGACAGAGCCGAGAGAATTTGTGTACAGAGAGAAGAGGAGGGGACCCAGGACGGAGCCTTGAGGAACCCCAGTAGTGAGAGGACAAGGATCAGACACAGATCCTCTCCAAGTTACCCGGTAGGTGCGGTCTTTAAGGTAGGAAGAGAAAAGAGCGAGTGCAGTGCCTGAGATCCCCAGGTCCTGAAGAGAAGAGATCAGGATCTGGTGGTTCACGGTGTCAAATGCTGCAGAAAGGTCGAGAAGGATAAGGACAGAGGAGAGAGAGGCTGCTCTAGCAGTGTGAAGCTGCTCAGAGACAGCAAGGAGGGCCGTCTCTGTCGAGTGGCCGGCCTTGAATCCAGACTGGTGAGGGTCAAGAAGGTTGTTACTGTGGAGATAGGAGGACACTTGGCTCAAGATAGCTCGCCCAGAGTTTTGGAGAGAAAGGGAAGAAGAGAGACCGGTCTGTAGTTGCTGACTTCAGACGGGTCGAGCGTGGGTTTCTTCAGGAGAGGGTTGACTCCTGCCTCCTTCAGAGAGTTAGGGAAACAGCCAGTTGAGAGGAGCTGTTAATAAGATGGGTGAGGAAGGTCAGAAGGTCAGGAGCAATAGCCTGGAGAATGGGAGACGGACGGGGTCAAGGGCGAGGTGGTCGGTCGGGCGGAGGTCACCAAGCTAAGAACTTGATTGGGAGACAAGGGGTGAAAGAGGAAAGAGAGGGGATGAAGAAGTTAGTGTTGGTGAGGTGATAGAAGATGGATTTGTAAAGGAGGAGCGATGTCGCCTATCTTGTTTGTAAAGTAGTCGACAAAGTGGCTCGCAAAAGGGTGGAAGGAGGAGGGGACAGGGGGATCAAGGAGGTTGGAAAAGATAGAGAAGAGTTTTTGGGGTTAGAGAAGGAAGACTGAATTTTGGTCAGGTAGAACGAGCTTTTGGCTGCAGAGATAGAGGAAGAGAAGGAGGAGAGGAGAGATTGATAGAAGAGCAAGTCTTCCGCTTGATTCGACGGCGCCATTTTCTTTCCGCCGCAGGGTGGCTCTCTCGGCAAGACCGAGTCCAACACAACCACGGAGCCGGAGAGGATTTCCGAACCGGTCGTGTCTTAAAAGGACAAAGAGAATCAAGAGATGAAGACAGGGAAGAGAGGAGAGTGTCTCGGCAGAGTTAGGATGCATGAGTGAGAAGCAGTCAGTTGAGGGGAGAGCAGATAGGACAGAGGAGGCAAGAGAGGAGGGACAGAGGGTGCGAATGTTGGCGCAGGTGCAGAGTCTGTAGATATGGGTGGGTTGTCAGTACCAGAGAGCGAGAGAGAGTAAGAGATGAAGAAGTGGTCAGAGACATGGAGAGGAGTCACAGTGAGGTTAGAGGTAGAGCAGTTTCTTGTGAAAATGTAGTCAAGGTGGTTGCCGGCTTTGTGAGTAGGAGGAGGGACTGAGTGAGAGGTTAAAGGAAGACAATAAGAGTAAGAGATCACATGACTTCTCTGTCTGGATGTTAAAGTCACCCAGAAGGATGAGCGGGGGCCGTGTTCCGAAGTTCGATAGGAGGACGCCTAGCTCATCCAAGAAATCTCCCAAAGAACCAGGGGACGGTAGAGAACAACAATGTGAAGTTGGACCGATGAGTAACGGTCACCGCATGAAACTCAAAAGTCAGTGGGATAAAGAGTGGAAGCGGGTAGGGACAGAAACACCATGTGGGTGAGATGAGTAACTCTGAACCTCTATCCAGACCAGAGGGTCTGGGTGTGTGGCTAAAGGACATGGCAGAGGAGAGAGCAGCGCGGGTAGACGTGTTGTCTACTGTGATCCAGGTCTCAGTGAGAGCCAGGAAGTCAAGCGACTGCTCCACAGCAAAGCCAGAGATGAAGTCGGCCTTGCGGTTGGCTGACTGACAGTTCCAGAGGCCTCCTGTGACCAGGTGCTGGGTGTGAGTAGAACGGGTAGGAAGGATAACAGAGGAGGGGTTCCGGTACATGAATGAGCGAGTCCTATAGTAACTACGAGTAGAGATACGCACAGGTATGGAAAAGACACACATATTCAAAAAATGGGGAAATACTCAGCCACCCCCGACGACTCCAACGGAAGACTCCTATGTCTTTGTCCTCCGAGTCTTCGTCCGATGAGTCACACTGACGCTACAGCTGACGCGAAAAACCCCACCCGGTTATGAGCCCAAGTTAGTGCCAATTACCTCCAGCCACGTTATATGTATATTTATATATATGTATATTTATTTAAATATGTATATATTAATATATATTAATATATATTAATATATATTTATTTATTCTTTTTGTATGCATTGAGTAATATTTGTGTTGTCTATTTTGTCATAAACTGTGACTCCTGTTTGCATTCCTTAATATTGAGTTTGGCATCTCTGCTTATAAATATAATTATAATATATTTAATATATTTAACAAAGTAAAAACTCACACTCGTATTTTCCCCAATATTTTATAAACGCCTGAATATGTGACGATTGGTGAATTATTAGGAAGATAAAAACAAGCGTCGCGATGAAGAGGAAGAAGGAAACGTCTCACTCCGGTTCGTCTGGTTTTACACCCGAAACCTCCGTTTGAAGAATGTTTGTATGTGTGTGTATATGTATGTGTGTTTGTGTGTATATGTGTGTGTATGTATGTGTGTGTATACGTGTATGTCTGCGTGTGTGTGTGTGTTTGTGTGTATATGTGTATGTATGTGTGTGTGTATACGTGTATGTCTGCGTGTGTGTGTGTGTTTGTGTGTATATGTGTATGTGTGTGTATATGTATGTGTGTATGTGTGTGTGTATACGTGTATGTCCGTGTGTGTGTGTATGTGTGTGTATACGTGTATGTCTGTGCGTGTGTGTGTGTATGTATGTATGTGTGTGTGTATATGCGTGTGTGTGTGTATATGTATGTATACGTGTATGTCTGTGTGTGTATGTATGTGCGTGCGTGTGTGTATATGCGTGTGTATACGTGTGTGTGTATGT
This sequence comes from Pseudoliparis swirei, assembly GCF_029220125.1. Lineage (NCBI taxonomy): Eukaryota > Metazoa > Chordata > Actinopteri > Perciformes > Liparidae > Pseudoliparis > Pseudoliparis swirei. The sequence goes on from NC_079397.1 coordinate 2,705,796, forward strand.
GTGTGCTTGTGTAGGTATGTGTGTGTGTGTGTCACAAAAAGTGGTTGCCGTGGCCCCCGGGGCTCAACAATGGCTCCATTGTTTCCCGTTTCATTCTCTAAGGATCAAACATTCCTCGAGTCGCAGCAGACCTGATCTCCAGCTCAAATAATTCAGTCTCTTTAATAATCGGCGTGCAGAGGAACCGATGACGTGTGTGTGTGTGTGTGTATATGTATGTGTGTGCGTATACGTGTATGGCTGTGTGTGTGTGTGTGTATATGCGTGTGTATATGTGTGTGCTTGTGTAGATGTGTGTGTGTGCTCTGTAACCGGGTTGGGCGCTCCGGTATGTATGACGTCATCCGCCACAGCTGTGTGACGCCTGGTTATGACTTCATGTTCTTCGATTCATATTTACATATTTTAGATCATTCTCTAACGACCCCCCTCCTCCTCCTCCTCCTCCTCTCCCCCCCCCTCCAATCGAAGGTCTGGCCATGCAGAGGGACGGCCGCTCCAGCGCCCTGAGCGAGGAAGACGACGAAGACGAAGAGGGCGGCGTCGAGATCGAGGAGCTGTCGGGCAACGAGAGCGAAATGAACGAACAGGAGGAGGACGTGAGTTTGTGATGAAGATGATGATGATGATGATCGCCTCGTTTTTCTAAATCTCTTTTCGAGTCACCAGAGTCACGTTCTCATTCCTCCTGTTGTTTTTTGTTTTTTCTCCTCGCAGGAAGGGTCCGAGAACGAGGAGGAGGAGGAGAGGGAGGAAGAGGAGGAGAACACCGACTACCTGACGGACTCCAACAAGGAGAACGAGACCGACGAGGAGAACAACGTAAGATCGACCGCGTTGAGAGAGCTTTTAGAAAACACTGATTCCACGATATAACGTGTGTGTGTGTGTGTGTGTGTGTGTGTGTGTGTGTGTGTGTGTGTGTGTGTGTGTAGGAGGTTACCATCTGTGGCGGTGGGCTGAAGCACGTGGCGTGCGCCGAGGACGAGGACTTCATTCAGGCTCTGGATAAGATGATGCTGGAGAACCTGCAGGTGTGACTTCCTGATTGGCTCAAAGCTCAGGGCCCCGTCTAGATGGTTGAACCAGTCTGAGTGTATCCTCTGTAGACCTCCGTCAGAGAGAAGTGGACGGAGGTCTACAGTGTTTCTGTTATTTCGTCCACCCTCGTGAAACACCAAACACCGACGGTGTTTGGTGTTTCACGAGGGTGGACGAAATAACAGAAACACCTCATGGCTCTCCTCGGAAGTGAAGCGTTGACATCCCCGACGAGTTGAAACTCAGGTGTGTTTTTTGTTGTTGTTGTTTTTGTTGTTCCCCGTGAGCGCAGCAGCGCAGCGGCGAGATGGTGAAGGTGCACCAGCTGGACGTGGCCATCCCCCTGCAGCTGAAGAGCCAGCTGAAGAAAGGGGGCGGAGCCAGGGAGCCGTGCGTCGGCGACGGCGAGGCGGAGATCTCCGACACCATGCAGTTCGTCATGCTGACGCGCAAAGGCAACAAGCAGCAGGTAACGCGCTAACAGGCGGCTCTTTATCGGCGGTCCGACTCAAAGTTCCCCGTCCGCCGTTTGCTCGACGTTCTGGATCCGGCGAAGTCGAGTGAAACGGTTGCGAGCGGCGATGTCGACGAGAAGTTTGTTTGAACCCACGAAACGTTATCGACTTTATAAACGACAGAACATCTGAGAGAACTGATACGTTTTCACGGCCTCCTGCAGAAACTTCTCTCTCACACACACACAGAGCCAGAGGAATAATATTGACTCCTGTGGGTGTGTGTGTGTGTGTGTGTGTGTGTTTAGTTAAGCTGCAGTGGTGGAATGTGTGGTTTGAGGGCAGAGACTAGTTCTTGTCCTGCAGGGTGGGTCCAGCTTATTTTATTTCTGCTCAGTTTTTAGAAACGCACAAAGAAAATAAAAAGATAAAATCACATTTTATATGAACATTTAGGAAAGTGATAAGTTTGGTCGTGTTTCGAGCCCCCCAAAAAACATCTTCGGCGCCACGGCAACAGCCTTTCGCGAAACGACGTGATTTTGATTTTAATTACGAAGGTTTTGAGATTGTACCGATGAAGTATGAAGTGCGTCCGATGTTTTACCTCAGAGGAGTTCGCTAGACTAAAGCTTGAAGAAATGAACGGAAGAATCACACAGAAATTCAAAATGTCCGACTTCCGATACAGTTTAGAGTCCCAAGAGACTTTATTTTGAGTTTACATGTGTGACACACGCCTACCAAGTGAACAAGCTTCCCCGATGCTCCGACTCGCCGCCCTTCAACAAATTCTTCCGCAATTTGGTGAGGATAGGCCAAGTGATTTAGAAGTTAAGTGCCTTTAAATATTAAGCCACACCCCTTAGATGTTCATTGGTCCTTATCTTCTAAACACAATGAGATATCAACAATCTTTTGACAACTAACGATGACATTGAACCAATAATGAACCACAGAAAGTTTTGTAAGAGTCTGACCCAGCGTTTCGGTGAAGATGAAGAAAACGTGTTCTTTACTAAATTCAAAATGGCGGAAAATCTGATTGGAATCCCATGATGTATAAATAAATAAAAAATACATCTATATACAAAAATATACTAAGAAATTGAATATAAGAATATCAAATAAAACCTTTAAAATCCAAGCTTTACAAACATCCCCCGGCAGAGGCCTCACGTGTTTATTTGTGTGTAATTGTTGCGTTTCCGGCCGACAGTACAAGATCCTGAACGTGCCGCTGTCCTCCCACCTGGTGGCGAACCACTTCAACCAGCAGCAGGCGGAGCGGGAGGAGCGCATGAAGATGAAGAAGCTCACGCTGGACATCAACGAGCGGCAGGAGCAGGAGGACTACCAGGGTACGGGGTCGGAGGTCAAAGAACCTCCGCCAGGCCCACACACGTGCAGCGCATCATCGTGACTTGTTGTTGTTGTTGTTGTTGTGAGATGATGTCATGCATAACACCGTCTTCCTCTCCCCACAGAGATGATGCAGTCCCTCGCGCAGCGTCCGGCTCCGGCCAACACCAACCGGGAGCGCCGGCCTCGCTACCAGCACCCGAAGGGCGCCCCCAACGCCGACCTCATCTTCAAGACCGGAGGAAGGTGAGACGTGTTCTCTGAAGCGGCCGGGGCCGGCGCTCAAAAAAACAAACAAAAAACGGAAAACAAGCAACAACAGAAAAAAAAACCTACCGCTCAAAACAAACAAACGGCAGATTGTGCGGCGTGAGGAGGCGGAGCCTGTTGTCTCTGAGCCTCCACCTCGCAGCTCTTGGAAACAGAGCGGAGAGGGCAAGAAACGAGGGGTGAGACAGGCAGGAAGGAGGGGCAAGACAGGTGGGAAGGAGGGGCGAGACAGGTGGGAAGGAGGGGCGAGACAGGAGAGGAGAGACAGGTGGGAAGGAGAGGTGAGACAGGAGAGGAGAGACAGGTGGGAAGGAGAGATGAGACAGGTGAGGAGAGACAGGTGGGAAGGAGAGGTGAGACAGGAGAGGAGAGACAGGTGGGAAGGAGAGGTGAGACAGGAGAGGAGAGACAGGTGGGAAGGAGAGGTGAGACAGGAGAGGAGAGACAGGTGGGAAGGAGAGGAGAGACAGGTGGGAAGGAGAGGTGAGACAGGAGAGGAGAGACAGGTGGGAAGGAGAGATGAGACTGGTGAGGAGAGACAGGTGGGAAGGAGAGGTGAGACAGGAGAGGAGAGACAGGTGGGAAGGAGAGATGAGACAGGAGAGGAGAGACAGGTGGGAAGGAGAGGTGAGACAGGAGAGGAGAGACAGGTGGGAAGAAGAGGAGAGACAGGTGGGAAGGAAAGGTGAGACGGGCAGGAAGGAGGGATGAGACAGGAGAGGAGAGACAGGTGGGAAGGAGCGGCGCCACAGACGGGTCACGGAGCTCTCCCAAGTTAGAAACAAACAAACAAACAAAATGTTGTTTTTGAGGAGTTTGTGTTTATTTTTGCACTTTTAACTGTTTCTTTGTTTTAAAGTTGTGTTTATGATTTATTTGGGAAATAAAGATGAAGTTTGTTCTTTGTTGACGTCAACAAAAGCTCGAGAGTCTTTCTTGACCGACATGAACGTTTTCTTGACTGTTTGTTTTTCTCACGCTTCGTATGACGTCATATCCTCGTCCTTCTTTTCCTCCTTTCTTTAATTGGTATATTTGAAGGGGGGGAGGAGAGGTGAGACAGGCGGCAAGGAGAGGTGAGACAGGCAGGAGAGGCGAGACTGGCTGGAAGGAGGGGGGGGGCGATTTGGCTTCAGCAACAGTAATAAAGCCTGTATAACAAGTATTGCGTAACAGAGCCGGATCTCTCTCCTCCATCACCACCCAGAACCAAGTGTGGATTCATCCACCGCTCAAAGTAGTCCCTAAAAAATGCTGTTTAAAAATGAACTTTTTAAAAGTATTAATCTATATATTTGTGTTTTTGAAGGTTCTCGTCTCCATGCGTCGTTTGTTTTGGTCTTTTAATTTATCTCGACCTTTTGGCATGAATCATCCTGGAGAATTTTTTATTTTTTTATTTCACCTTTTATGAAATCAGTCACAGGAAATAAAAATCTGACTCAGAATTTTTTTAATTCAAACTGGCGCCTCCGGGCTTCCGTACCTGAAACACACTGAAGGGGAACATCGCCCCGGTCTCCAACAGTTTGCTCTTTCTTTTTATTTTAAAAAGTTGACCAAATTATTTGTCTCTCACCATTAGGAAATAAAGCCCCCCCCCTCCCCCGGTGGTCCACAGGAAAGGGGGGCTGGAGGTCCCGTCTCGCTGCACCCCTCCCAGGAGCCCCCGCCACCCCCCCACCCCCTCGTTTGCTCATCAACGTCAACAGTAAAGGTCTGGGTCTGGGTCCGGGCTGAGAGAGAGAGAGCGAATGAAGGAGAGAGAGAGAGCGAGGGAGAGAGATCGGAGGGTGAAGCCGGTCTAAACAGGGAACGAGTCTCCCCCCCCCCCCCCTGAAGCCGGGGCAGACCAAAACCCCCATGAGCCGGATCACACGCTCCCCCCCTGCCCCACCCTGCTGAGGGGCCGAGAAGCCCGACGACGAAAGGGTCAGAGGTCACGGGGGGGCAAAGGAGAAAAGATGGCTCTCTTTTCTTTCTTTTTTGTCTGTTGCCTGAGATGACAAAAGAAAAAAACAACAACAGCAGATCTCTGGATCAGGACTACGAAGACGACTGAACGCGTGAGCGAGACGGCGAACCGGGACGGCGACGGACAGGAAGTGGGAAACGGGATCGCCGCCTCCCGCCGCCGGTCAAAAAGCGACTCGTATGTCGCGAGTGGATGGACATTTTAACACGACGCTAGTGAGGGACATGTTCCTTTGGGTGGTGGTTATTGTTGTTCTGCAACTTTTTAAAGTTAAAAAAAACCAACAACCCGGGAAACACGGCACCCTGTCGTCATGGCAACGCGGAGACGGAGGACCGGGGGCGGCGGCGGCGAAGGTTTTAACGTTGGCTACGTTGAATGATGTTTGTTTGGAATGCGGCTCTGTGGTTTTATGGTTCTATCGGTTAATATTAATAATGTTTTGGTCTTTAGAATTCTGTCTGTACATTTCTAGAAAGAACGACATGATTTGGCGCCAAATTCAGAGAAAAATAGACAAAAACACTGTATTTTGTATTTTTAAAGGGACAGTACGCCTTAAAAGCAGGGACTATATTTCTTACTAAAAATCTACATCCGCTAACCATGAAGAAAAAAATGAGTTCCAACATTTAAAAAAACATGATTTCTGAAGAGACGGCACATTTTTTTCCCAGGTGTACTGTCCCTTTAAATCGTCACTTTTTAAACCTACCTTGTAGCGTGGATGTAAGTAAATAAGTGCTCAATTTATCACATTCATGATTTGTAAGTTAAATATTTTTGGGATGTAGCTCGTCTTAAATGTTTTTCTTTTTCTTTACAGTTTATAAACAAAATACAAATAATAAAAATGAGAATACAATCAGCAAGATCAATTCACAGTATTCAAAATAAATCAAATAACTATTTGCCAATAAGTTAAACATTTAATCGGAGATGATGAGAGCCGTGAAAAAAGTTGTGCCACAAAACACCGGCTGCTGCCTTCTTAGAGAGGACGTGTTGACATGTTGACATGTTAGTCAGCGGCCAACTGAATATATGTGAAGCTACAGCTGGTTAGCGTAGCTTAGCACAAAGACTGTAAACAGGTGGGCCGGTTAGCCTACCTTAAATTCAAAAATTAGTCTAAATCCTCGTGTGGCGGAGTCTCTAACCAACGGTTTCCGATCCCGTATTTCTCTTTGTTTTTTTTACTTCTATCCTTTTTATTATTATTATGAAATGTTGTTTTTGTTCCTGTTTTCAGAATCAGGAGATCTGAGAGTTTTGACTATTCAGCTAGCTTTGATTTGTGAAGTGTAACGTGGTAAAAACAACAACAGCAGCTCTTTTCTTCAGTGGATGAATAACCGTGTGCCTGACGATATTATTTCAGATTAATTTCCTCTCATGATGGATATGAATATACTCTGCTGCATGGGGTCTGTCGTCTTTTGTAGTAAAAGAGTGTCGGTGTATCGATTTCTTCTTCTTCCTGCAGAGAGGAAAGAGGAACGCTTCCCGTGGCTTTGTGTCATGACAGAAATATCACAATAAACGTAAAAAGATGTTTTTGCAGCTCTGTGGACAAGGTCGCGTTATTTAAGTGTTTTTTTTTAGGTTTTAATTACAAGGCGAGCAAACACGTCCTGGTTTCCTGCCACTGCACGACGACAACACGCCTTTTTAGAACTTTTCACTTTTTACTCATGTGAAACATGAATACTGGGTTTTTTCTGTTTGTACTGGACCAAAACAAACCAAATCTACTGGAATAGAGGAAACAATTTACAGAAAATTTATTTTAAAGTAAATATGAGCCTTCAGCCGACACACCGAGTGAGAGTAAAGGAGTACATTGTGTGTCAGTGGACCTTGTTTCTGCCAGAAACAAAGAAATAATAAGAACATGTAGCTGTGATAATGAAAATATCCCCATTTTGTGTCATAATTATGAGATAAGAATGTACTTTAATCTCAGAATTATGACTTTTTATCTCACAAGTATTACTTTATCTCAATTATGAGTTTCTATCTAATAATTGTGACTTTCTATCTAATATTTATGACTTTTTATCTCATTATTATGACTTTCACTTCCGGGTTAATGGTCACGTGACAACACTTATATAAATATACTTATAAAAACAAAAGGAAAACAGTTAAGACTTTAACGAAACGTAGCCGACATTACAGTAAGCCAAATGCAATACAATCATATAAACTAAAGTACTTAATAATCATATTAATCGCGTAGGTCAACTTCCGGAATCGGCGCCGAATCCACGGCCCGTTTCCGGAAGTTGACCTACGCGTCATTCATGCCAAGTCGGCCAACTGCCGTGTTAAAAAAAATATATGTTGTTTTACCCAGCAACTCATGAATTAGATCAAGGGCCGGAGCTGCGCATGCGTACTGTTTCGCTCCGTTGGGACGATACGCGCGATTACGTCACGCCCGCGACTTTGATCTCAAACTGCGAGTTACCAAGAGCAGTGAAAGCTACGCAGAGCAGTGAAAGCTATTTTCAGCTACTGTTTTCCACGGAGATTTTTGACGCAGCAAATTTATCTGACGACTTATCAGGTGAATTCACTCCGTTATATTATATTATATGAGAGAAAATAACATAATGCTTCCATCCCGCGTTATTGGTAAAGGGGTAATTTATCAGGACAGCGCTTTCCAAAATGACTCCTCGGAAGAAGAAATAAGCTCTTCAAATGAAGAAGAAGAAGTAAAAGACCTCATGTTGAAATGGTATAACATTTTTGACCCAGAATTGGAAAGTGAATCAGCAACAGACTCGTTCACCAGTTATAGACCCATACGTCTTTCAACAATAAGTGAGAGAACGGAACCTGGGTCTCTTTCATTGATTGAACCTGAGTCTCTGACACCGATAGACCCTGAGTCTTGTTTATCAACCCAGGTGCCGGCCGACAACTCAGAGAACGTCAATGAAAGCGATAAAGCTTTAGTTTGGAAATTCCTGGATGTGGCGGTTAGACAGATACTCAAGAAAGTGTATGTGAGCCCTGTGCACTACAAAGCCATCAAAGCAGACCTGTTCCAAAGAACATGGATCATAATCAAGGATGTCAATTTTGATCCTCCCCGAAAAGCATTTGAAGAAATTGACTTTACCATTTCCGAGGAGCTTTGTGAGAAGTTTGCTGATGCAAAATTGGATCTGTTGTCCTTTAAATCAAGTGAATTCTGGGAATTGGCGAAGAGGAACAGCATCACATCAGCCATAAAAAGCAACTCCGTGAGCTGGTTTGTAAAAATATCTCCTCCACAAGCAGAAGACCCGAAACCCCTTTCACCAGCTCAGACGCCGTTTGTTAGCTTGAAGAAGGTTGTAGCTTCAGCAATCCCTGGTGCAGTGTTTGATCAAGAAGACCCTGAGCCCATTTCACCAGCTCAAACGCCGGGTTATAGCTTCAAGAAGGTTGTAGATTCAGCAATTCCTTGTGCAGTGTTCAAACAAGTAGACCCTGAGCCCATTTCACCAGCTCAAACGCCGGGTTATAGCTTCAAGAAGGTTGTAGCTTCAGCAATCCCTGGTGCAGTGTTTGATCAAGAAGACCCTGAGCCCATTTCACCAGCTCAAACGCCGGGTTATAGCTTCAAGAAGGTTGTAGCTTCAGCAATCCCTGGTGCAGTGTTTGATCAAGAAGACCCTGAGCCCATTTCACCAGCTCAAACGCCGGGTTATAGCTTCAAGAAGGTTGTAGCTTCAGCAATCCCTGGTGCAGTGTTTGATCAAATAGAGCCTGAGCCCCTTTCACCGGCTCAGACGCCAGTCTACAGGGTTGAGAACGCAAAGAATAAAACTTTAATTAAGTTATTCATGAAGACGCTGGTTTCCCGGATATTCAGGAAAGCAAAAGTGGACAGGACCACTCTTAACTACACTGCCATCACGATAGATCTGTTTGAAAGAACGTGGATCGAAGTCAAGGATATCGATTTTAAACCCAACCCAGAAACATTCAAAAAACTTGACAAGGCCATTTTCCAGAAGCTTTGTGACAAGTGGGGCAATGCAGCAACGCTGCTGTTGTCCATTCAATCAGGGGAACCTGCAATTGGGGACTGCATTGCCTCCTCTGTCAAAGATCACCTGATCACACCACCCAAAAAGGGCAACGCCATCTGCCGGTTCTTCTCATCCGTGGGCAGATCCATCTCCAAGTTCTTCAATCGTAAGGTTTCTCCTGATGGGGTTTAACTGGTTTGTCCCACATTCGGAAGGTACGATTTTTTCTTTCTTCTGGGGCTCCAGTTTTTCCCACGTTCAGGAACAATCTTCAACGTGGTAGGGAACAGGGGTTGGTACGACAGTAATCTAAATCCTGTGATTGAGGACAGGTACTGTAGATGACGTACATGTGTGATGATGAGGCCAGGTGCCGGAAACCACAGCCATGGTGGCACACACACACACGTAACAGGGAACGAACAGGGCCCTATTTCTCGTAGTGTGGAATTGTGAAGATGAGGCCAGGTGCCGAAAACAAAAAAATACGAGTCGCGGTCGAGCCGTGACAGTACCCCACTCAAAGGGCCCCTATGGCGGACATCCAGGATACGCTGAACGACAAAGACCTGGTGTCCATCGACGACCTGGGGTTGGGGCGGGGAAGGAGAAGGAGGGGACAGGTGACTGGGGACCCTGGTTTGAGAAGGGAGAACCTGGAGGAATGCCCCCATTGTAAGACTTGTGATCTGATGGTGTCAGGCGATGACATGCAGGTGTGGAGATGAGGCCAGGTGCCAGAAGCCAAGCCCGTGGCACAGACGTAGACACACATATAGTCATGGGGTGGCGAGGGTCAAGAGGGTCAACCGGAGCCGGACGGGACGGCGACGGGACACGGGGGACCAGAGCACGATGGCGACGGGACGCGGGGGACCGGAGCACGATGGCGACGGGACACGGGGAACCGGAGCCGGACGGCGACGGGACACGGGGGACCGGAGCACGATGGCGACGGGACAAGGGGGAGCTGGAACCGCCCGTGACGGCGGCGGGACACGACAAACTAGAGCCGGCCGGGTCGGCAAAAGGGGTACTGGGAACTAGAACCGGGCAGGACTGGGACGGAACTTAAATTTTTAATTTATTTAAAAAAGAGACAAGATTTTAAAAAAAGTTACTATTATTCTGTTTAATGATTGATGACGACAATTTCAACATTATATTTATATATTAAGCAGAGTATACAGAGTTTATAATCGGGTCATACAGTATACCAGGCTGTTAGCAGCGGCGCTCACATGATCTTCCCATTTACCACACATGCACTTTTTAAATCCCTGTTGTGTGCACGTATACACTTGTAGACTTTGTACAAACATGTCCTTATAAAGTATGTACTGTGTACTATATCAGATACTTCAAAATGACTGTAGTTGAACTACAGAGAACCGGAGTCCATAAACAAAACAACACAAACATCGTTCACTGAGAGGTACCTCCGTACTTCTGAGGGAACTAAATATACTTCAGAAGTTACTGTAGGTGAACTACAGAGGGCGGAGTCTAAAACACAGTGCATATACACACATGCACACACACACAGACCAAAACAGACGCACACACATACACACACGAATAGACACACAGACACACACAGAATAGCACAAACAGACACACACACACACACATAGACACACATATATACACACAAAAACAGATACACACATACATACTCAAACAGATACACACACACAAACCAACACACACAAACAGACACACACAGACAAAAACAGACACACACAGACAAACAGATACACACACACATATCAACATACACACAATCAGACACAAACACATACAAGCACAAACAGACACACACACACACACACACTCTGATACAACAGTTTAAATAACACACTTGCACAACGTCCCAGCGTGTTGGTCGACAGGAATGAAAACACACAACAGCCCCGGATGCATTTAGACTCGTGGTTTTGGTTTTTGTGCTTGAGTGTTCAGCACAACGAGCTCGCCCCAGAGACACGTCTCCAAGTATTCCCTCAGCCTGGTAGTAAAACAAAAAGCGTAAAGGCCCTGCCCACAAACCCACTCCACAGTCTGTGGTTGGGTTTAGGGGGGTTTGTCCGTGTAGTAAAAATATCCTCGAGCTCGACATCTTTCTAGAAAGCTCTTTTTTTCAGTTTTGGTCGTTTTTCAGAAGGAATAGAATTACACCCAAGAAAAAGTTCCTTTCAACTTTGTTCTTTTTCTTCAAAGTGCTGACAGAAAAAGACAGAAAGAAAAAAACGCACACACACACAAACTCACCGCTGACTAAAATACCCAAAAGTCGGTAAACAAACTATCAAAAAATTCTAATTAAAAGGTCCAGAGTAACTTCACAGCCTGCTTAACATTCATTGTTCCACTGCTCCTTAATAACTAAGGATTGGGTCAAATGCAGAGAAGAATTTCCACAATAAAGGGATCAATAAAGGGTTCATTTATATAATTATGAGAAGGAAAGTGACACCGTAAAACGGTATTGAAACTAGATTTTGAGGCCAAATGAGGCAGAAACTTAGAGTATTTCATTTGAATTCATATTACCAAATAATTTACCACAAATTATCTGCCACATAACGTACCCAGGGCTATTAGGGTGGAGGTTTGATAATCTCGCCTTAGTTTTGACCAAAAAACCCAAATATAAAACTCCAGTAAAAATCTATTTAACCTTTAATCTGCGCCTCCTTTCCAGAGAGCATCTCAAGGGAAAAGATGGTCTTAAGTCCCATTGTTGATTTTGACTCAACCACGGCGGCCAGGTGTTGGGGTTTCTTTCCAAATTAATATCAAAGAAGTTGGGGGCCACACTGACGGCTCTGGATCTTTTCATTGGAATTTGTTGACTGTAACAATGACGGAATGTTTCAAGCTCCTTTTCTTGAGGAACTTTAAAGAAAGGAAAGAAGAAAAAAAACAAGATGGCTATTTACAATCAGCCCAACGGTGAGACCAAAAGTCTTTGGACACCTGCAGGAAAGTGGATGCTTCTCTTTTCCGCATCGGTATGCTCCCCAAATATCTTCTTTTAGAGGTATACAATGTCTTGGATTGCAGGCAACATAAAGCAGTTTATATGTCCAAACCTGCAACGTGTCACAATCGTTAGTTTTTTATGGCCAGGAAGTGAGAACTGGCTGTGCAGGTCTATCGTTGGTCTGTTTCTCTCCAACCACACATCACACTTCAGACATACATGGGGAAATACTTCTAGCATTCCACCTCCACCACCAGAGATTCAGGCCTGACGGGGTTGGAGACTTGATTTTCCGGAGAGTTCCTCTCAAGACTCCTTCAGCAGCCCCAGTTTCCTCAATGCCTGCCTGCGCGATTCGTCCGTCGCCCCCTTTCCAGAAAACTGCACAGTGATGCCTTGGGGACGAAACATGGAGGTGGATCTCTGCCGGTGCTCGGGGGACAGAGGTCGCGGCGCTGGTTTCTGGGGCGCAGTGCCACCGTGGTGGGAGTGCCGAAGAGGTTTTGGGCCCGGGGTCGGTGCCGAAGCTTTAAGACTCCTTCCCGGACCCAACCCGACGTTGGGGTTGAAGGTTCGGCTCTTTCCTCCGTAATTGTTGAGCTCGGTGCGCAGCATCTCCGATTTGGCGGGCAAGCTTTGACTCTTCATATGGGAGCTGAGGATATCTGGAAGGTCGCTCTGGGTCTCCTCTACAGACGCAGGGTTCATGACTTTGGTCTTTCCTCCGTAGTGGTTGAACTCGCTCGGGGTCGTCAGCACAGTTGGGAGGAGGACTCTGGGTTCCTGACTAGGTGGAGGTGCATATTCGCTCCTAGTTGAGACAGAAGGGTTCACTGAGGCGACTTCCGGCGGAGGGGGGAAAGACGCCATTTCTAAAGGAGGCGGTGGATAGTAGCTGCTCTGTTTGACCGCTGTAGGCGAGAGGCTCGGCCTGGGGCTCGGCCTGGGGCTCGGCCTCGGGTGTCTTTCGTCATACCGCCTGAGAGAATCACTCCGAAGAATCTCTGGTTTACTATCAACGGGAATCGGACTCGGACGCGATGCCGTAACATTGGCTTCTGGCACTTTGATGGCGATGTCTGTTGTTGGCGGAGCACTGGTCTCCATTGGTTTGGCACTGGTTTCCTCATCTGTCTGAGGATTCGGAGAAGTGTTGCTCGGGACGGTGAGGAGCGGCAGACCCCCGGACATGGCTCGGTTCCTGGTCAGGCCCAGCTTAGAAAGGGCCTCCATCCTGGATTTGTCTGGTGAGGGGTCCTTGAAGGAAGTGCTGCGAGTGGGAGTATTTTGAACCGTCGGCTGAGGATCTTCCTGAGGCAGAGGGCTTGGTAGCCCAGATAGGTTCGCCAGCATTTGCGCCCGTCTCTCCTGGATGTTCACATTGCCCACTGACTGGCTCTGGTGCTCCTTGTTGCCGAGCATCACGCTGATGTTAGGAGGGAAGCGGGATGGCTTCGTAAAGGTATTGGCACCATGTTTACCAAGAAGATCGCCGACGGGACTCTGTGGCTTGTTGGACTCCTGGTTGTGACCGCGGAGGAATGAGGACGGATGCAAGTTATTGGTTCCACCTCCCTTGTGATCTGCTATCTGCTGGGCGATCAGGACCGGGGTGGGGATAGAGCCAGGAGGGTGGTAGGAGGAGTGGTTGTCGGACGGCCCATGCTTGCCGCTTGGTAACTGAGGGTTGTACTCTGAAGGCAAGCTGTCCACTGCGTCGTGCCGTGGCTTGAACTCGAAGTGGCTTCCAGGGCTCTGCATCATGTTGTGAAAATCTGGGAGGAACAAATTGCAAAGTAAAAAATCTGAGAAAGACGACAAGCCTCAGTTCCTTCCAGAGATAAAGTTGAAGTCCTTTGATAATTTGTAGACTAAATTAATAAATAAAATACACCATAATCGTATTCCAGGCTACAAGAACAAACGGCTGAACTCTACCTGGACTGCTGGGATTGAAGATTGGCTCTTTGGTCGGCACCGGGTCTGGTTCTGGGCGGACCAGGTATATAATATCCTGGTCTTTGGGACTGGGATGTCTGGCTAAGTGGGAGGAGGACACGATGGGATTCGAGGTTGGGGGTCCGCCGACTGGCTCTGGGCTTTCATCCAGCGAGTCGATGGTCTTCTCAAAGAACTTGAGGCACTCCTGCTCCTCCTGGCTGAGGAACTGCAGTGCATCATCTTCCTGTCGAGGCAAAAAGGGGAAGAAGGAAATGAGTTGAAATTCATAATTTTTCAACATTTCATTACTTTATCAGGGTCATCACCCCATTAAGTTACGTATGAATCATCACAAGGATCAAGTAATCAACACAATATGGGTTTCTAAACTAGGCTGAAAGGCTTAAATAAGGAACTACTTTTTCCACTGGATTATTATTCGTGCCGAAGACGAGTTGTGTTGAACCCCATGTTGCGACCCATCCGCTCTGACTCTCTCATACAGTAGTCATGTGTACAGCCGAACACAGGTCTGTTTGTTCCAGCATCCCAACCCCGAAAACTACTTTCCAACTCCAAATTTAGCTCCAACGCTCTCCTCTCTCTCTCTTCTTGCCTCTGTGCTACACCTCCACCGGTTACCTGTCCAGCTCAGCACAGGTTTGCCACTAAAGAATAACTTATTGTGATACCCGGATAACCTTTGGAGGTCTTTCTCAGTCCCGGTCGAATCTACACCTATTTAAGCCCATCCACATGGTGGAGTAATCCTGTAACTCTGTGGTCTGGATCTACAAAGTAAGTAGAGGTGGAAGGACGGAGCCATGGGGGAAAAGTACTACATGACATGAAAAGCATTCAAGAGTCGATCAAATCTTTTCAAATACTTATTGTTTTTGTTAGTCTATTCTTGACGTGGCCAACAGCGGTTAGACTGAATAATCTCAATTTAACTTCCACTTTCAAGTCTTTTCTGGAGCTTTTCGATCGCCTATAACTCGACTGATTATCAAACGGAGAAGCGCCAGGAAGTCTTAAGTGGCCCTTGACTTATGAGGATTTAGGTGAAATCCATAGAGTGAGAATGCATCATCACCGAGCCCAAATCATTTTGGGTTTTCAAAAGGATTATTTATGAAACAATTTTTGAGAGGTATAAGTGTGATTGAAACGTATGTATGTGGATATATATATAAAATAAAAAATAAAAAGAATTGGATATATACAGGACTGTCTCAGAAAATTAGAATATTGTGATAAAGTTCTTTATTTTCTGTAATGCAATTAAAAAAACAAAAATGTCATGCATTCTGGATTCATTACAAATCAACTGAAATATTGCAAGCCTTTTATTCTTTTAATATTGCTGATTATGGCTTACAGCTTAAGAAAACTCTAAAATCCTATCTCATAAAATTTTAATATTTCCTCAGACCAAGTTAAAAAAAAGATTTATAACAGCTGAGTGTTTGTCAAGGCTCAGGAAACCCTTGCAGGTGTTTCGAGTTAATTAGACAATTCAAGTGATTTGTTTAATACCCTACTAGTATACTTTGTCATGATATTCTAATATTTAGAGATAGGATATTTGAGTTTTCTTAAGCTGTAAGCCATAATCAGCAATAAATCAGAATAAAAGGCTTGCAATATTTCAGTTGATTTGTAATGAATCCAGAATGCATGACATTTTTGTTTTTTTAATTGCATTACAGAAAATAAAGAACTTTATCACAATATTCAAATTTTCTGAGACAGTCCTGTATATATATATACAATTCTTTTTATTTTATTTTTTTATTTTATTTATTATTTTTTATCGATTTTCTGATTTATTTGATTATAATAATTTAGGATAGGAATATATAAGCATGTTTTGCTTGCACCTATACTTTTTCAGTCTTTATGTTTTGTATATTATATAGAATAATATTATATTGCAATGATTGACTGAATAAAAATACACAACAAAAAATATCTCTGTTTTCTGTCTTTTTTTGTCAAAGTTATGGTTTAAAAAAAACGTATCAGTGGCCTTCAGAGCTGCTGGTCGGTAGATTGTGTGACCTTTTCGACTGAGCTAGGTTTGCTTTATGCTAAGCTACGCTAGCTAGCTGTCGGTAGCTTCAGATTTACTGATCAGAGACGAAGAGAAGAAGAGTACCTCCCGAAAACCCAACCCAAATAAACTATTTATCTATGTATATATTTCTTCATCACGGATTGATCTCAGGTCTCGCTGTAACTACACATGAAGGAAGCTGCATATTTTCATCTACGTCAAGGTGACGACCTTCAGCTCCAGCAACAGGGTTTGTGTTGCTGACACTACGAGTCTTTGTTTTGGCTTTGCACGAACACACATACACACACACACACACACACACACACACACACACACACACACACACACACACCTGCAGCAACACCCAACTGAAAACCAATAAGAGATTAACACACACAAGGATCTGCTGGTGTCACCCAGACTGAACGATGGACGCTACATCAGCCAAGAAGACTTCAGCTCGACCGGTTTCTCGTGGTGCGTTGATGAATGTCGTCCCCGAGGCACGCGAAGGTATGAAGTTGTTAAGCAGGTGTAATTTCTCAGCATCTCTTGACTGGCTGCATTGTGTTGCACAGAGGCCCAGTCAGCTGTTCCTCTGTGTTTCAGGAGACAATGCTGGCCCCGGCACACAGAGCGTGATGGAGTGTTCATACACACCTGTGTGTTCATACACACCTGTGTCCCCAAACACGGCAAATACATCAGTGCCATTCACACCACGTCGGCAATTATCTGTATTTTTCCGCAGATGAAAAGATTTGACGTCACTTAGTCGCCGGTTAGCGTAGCTTAGCACGAAGGGAGGTTGTCCTTTCATGATAAGTAAATTATTGAATTGGAGGAATACTACACTCTTATTCACTTTCTTTCGAAACGCCGGGGAAGAAATGAGACACCGCGGGCCTCGGGACGTTGTAGACTTATATTTAAATATTATAATAAAAATGTAAAATTAATTTAATTACATCAAGAGAACATTTGCATGGAGTTTGAATGCGATTGTGGGATTTTTCATATTTTATTTTTATATTTATTTTAATAAAATAGGACTTTATGTTATGATCTTCGTCTATGTGAAGATCCTTTACCCTCTAACAGGTGTTCATTGGCTGGGGAACTTACGCCGGGCCTCTGGCCTCCGTTGACCGCGTGGTGGAGGTGGGGGCTGGCCTGCCGGCGGGCGTCCATGGCGCGAGGGTCAGAGGTCATCGGGGCATCGGGATCACATCTGGTGTCGCTCTGAAGAATCCTCTGAGCTGCTTTTCAGCGAGAGTCTGGAGAGAGAGAGAGAGAGAGAGAGAGATGGAGAGAGAGGGAGACAGACAAGGTTAATCAAGGTCAGAGCACAATAAAGGGAGCTGTGTTCTTCATAATGACCGAGAGAAGAAGTATTAAGATCCTTTACTGAAGTAAAAGTATGTAAAACTGTACAAATAAAAGCCCAAGTACAAAAGTAAAAGGACAATTTCCCCCCCCCCTGCAGCTCAGAGGTTCCCAACCCAGGGGTCGGGCCCCTCCCAAGGGTCACCTGATAAATCTTTTGGGGTCGTGAGATGATTGATGTAAAAAATAAATACACTGTATTGATTTTGGTTGTTTTTAGATGTTTAGATGTTCAGGTCTCTGTTGGTGGAACTGAGGTGTCTGACGCGTGCGTCGCTCAGCAGAGGGACGCACCTGATGGACCAGTTCACCTGGAACAGGTGGATGAGGACAAACAGGCTCCGGGAGCCGAAACCAGAGAGATGTTGTCAGACACATTCCTCTGTGATGCTGCGCTGATAAAAAGAATAATTGAAAAAGAGAAAGAGTTCCTTGTTGAGGTTTGAAAACCCTTGAGAGGACGTTTCTGTCAGGCCATGATCCCCCAAAAAATATTTAAAAAATAGAATTTTTTTGTAGCGAGAGTTATGTCATTACATTTTTTTCTTACATTTGGTTCAAATAGTTTCATTAAGTTTCGGTGTTATCGTGTTTAATAAATCATCACGGCTACGTTTAGGTTACTTTGATCCGTCGTTGGTGTTATTTTTATTTTTGTTTGAGTTATTTACCCAAACAAATATGTGGTGATTTTTATCCAATAAAATAATCATATTTATAATTATTTCCCGTTAAAAACACAGTTAGTTTTTGTCCCATTGTTTGTGTTACTTTTAGATTTTCAAACCCAATATTAATATAATTTCGACAAATAGTATAATCATTGTTTGTTATATATAAATATATATATAGATATATATAAATATAGATATTTAAATATACATAAATATATATAAATATAAATATATATATATATGAGTATGGTTTAATACAGCTCATATTTGCAACAATAAAACATTCCATATGAAGAAAAAGCAGATGATGCAATGTTTGAACATTTGACCACAGATTCTTAAAGAATCAATCCACTCACACATGTAACTGTCATTTTACTATGTTACTATATCTTCCTAAATAAAGACATCCATATGTATAATCATTGTTATCATTAGAAGTATCTAATGTCGATAATAAATGCTCCATACTAGTAATTCATGGTGACTTACCCAACTACTCCACAGTCTGCTGTCATCGTAAAACCCACTGAGCATCAACGAGTGTCTCTTCTCTGCAGGAGATTGAAAGTCCCAAAGCGTTGCGCGCAGCGGAGAGCTCCGTGTGCGTAAAAGTAACCACGTCGGCACATTACGCACGGCTTTAAGAGCTCCAGGAAACTCCACCCACAGCCGTCAGAAGGGTGTAAACGCGCGTGCGCGTGTGTGCGCGTGTGTTTTCATTCAGGTGCTGGAGGTGTGACTGTAGTGACACAGTGGAAAGTTATCTCACACACCCACCTCAGAGTTTCACCAGGATGTGTTTAGGAGCAGTGGGACATTTGAGGTTCAGCATGTTTTGCCCAATTTTTACTGGATAGACTTGAAGGAAAATAATAAAATAATAAAAAAGGAAACGTAAAGGCTTTAAAATATAGATATAAATTGTAAAACAAATGCACAATTTCATATTTCGTTGTTGTCGGTAACTTGAACGCTTCACTGGGATGGTGCTTTCAGGTGTAATGGGAAAATGTCCGTCTCTTTAAATCTATACTGGACAAAGACAATGAGCTTGTGCTGGAATGTGAAGGTTGAGATTCTTATTATTTATTTATTTCTACAAATGAGCATAAAAGTAGTTGCTGATAATTCTTCTGCACTAAAATAATTATTCGTAAGTATTTATTTAAAGTTATTTCTATTACAGTACAGGATCTGACTACTTCGTCAAACAATGATGAAGTCACAATTAAATAGTTTAATCAGCAAGCTAACAAACATATTCCAGATCAAACCTTTATTATGAAATCCACAACAAACAAACACAGAAAACAAGTTTGACATCTTAGAACGATCTGATAATAAAGAGAAGTTATCTTGAGATGAAGAGAGAGAGAGAGAGAGAGAGAGAGAGAGAGAAAGAGAGAAAGAGAGCACACACATACAGTAACACAATACATAGATATACGTTGACTCGTGATTAGTTTGTTTCGAGCGCCCCCTGCTGGATGCAGCCCAGAAGCTCATCCCTTCAGCCGAAGTGCAGGTGAATTACAGGTGAATTATATGAGGATGTAAAGTGAAATATGTCAACTGGTTTCCTTCCTCTCTTGTTGGTGGTCGCTTTGAGACTCTTTCTGGTCGTTCATAATCTCTTTTTGGTAGTTTCTAGTCTCATTTTGGTCGTTTTAGTCTCCTTTTGGTAGTTTTCAGTCTCTTTCTGGTCCTTTTAGTCTCCTTTTGGTAGTTTTTAGTCTCTTTTGGTCGTTTTGACTCTCTTTCTGGTCGTTTATAGTCTATTATTGGTAGTTTGTGTCTCTTTCAGGTCGTTTTAGTCCCTTTTTTGTAGTGTTGAGTCTCTGTGGTCGTTTATAGTCTATTATTGGTAGCTTTTAGTCTCTTTCTGGTCGTTTTAGTCTCTTTTTGGTCGTTTATAGTCTATTCTTGGTAGTTTTGTCTCTTTCTGGTCGTTTTGACTCTCTTTCTGGTCGTTTATAGTCTATTATTGATAGTTTTAAGTCTCTTTCTGGTCGTTTCAGTCTCTTTTCTGGTCGTTTTAGTCTCTTTTTGGTAGTTTCTAGTCTCTTTCTGGTCATTTTGAATTTCGTTCAGGTTGTTTTTTTCATCCGGTGGCAAAAATGTTACTTATATTGATCCTGGCACAAATTTTCCACAGTACCATTAAGTGGAATGTCATGTTCTGTTTGTTAATGGATAACAAGCAATACGTCCTCTCTTATCTTGAACAGTGAGCTCAGCGCTGACCGTAAAACAAGATAATACATCCAGGGAAATATATGGAAAATATAACAAATGTTGCATTACTATGACTCTTATATAACACCTTGACAAGTTCCTCCAGTTTCATCTGAGAATATCTATGACTCATTTCACTAAGATATATATTTTCTTATAATAAAATATATAATATATTACATACCTAGCGTTATCTATGAACACATACATAAAAGGAAGCACCTTATGTCTGTATGCCTTATTCCTGTATAACGTTTACTTCTTTTTTATGCTTATATGAGCCTGTATTTATGTATTCTATTCATAATGTTATTAGACAATCTTGACTTTTATTTAATTACGTCATTAAACACTTATTATTTTACTCTGTTAGTGAGTTCATTTGGATGTTTATTTAATTTATTTATAATAAGTTTTGATTGTGGATTCAGTGTTGTACATGCAAATCGCCGAACTCTGACGATAACCCTCGTTTCCCAGTTGTCCGTGAACGCACCGCCCCGTCAGTTGGAGTAACCTGCTCCGGCCTGCGTCAACAACCGTTTGTTTGACGCGTTGCATCTGCACGTTACCGGGAGCAAGACCCTCACGGAGGTCCGGTGAGTCCGCGCCCACCGGGTTACTACCGCCACAGTTATTGTTATTCGTATTAATCTTAGCTTAAATTACGGGGGGACGCTGCACGCAAATGCACCATTAGCGTCATTTAACTGCGCCCATTATCGGACACGGATCCGTCTGTCGCGCTATTTCTGCCTCTCTTTTTTTTTACGCTCACCGGCAGCGCTGTGGGCGTATTTTCTGTTATTAAAGTCATATTTATGAACGATAGATTACCGTTTTTGACCGAGTAACGTGAGTGAAATAAGACAACCGTCATACGGTTTCGACTGTTGGCCGATAATGGAATCGGAGCTTCCCAACTCATTATCAACGGGAACACCGGGCTGTGTCTCAACGTTCTAAGAGATGTAAACGGGGCTTCCCCCTCATTATTACACGGGTGTAACGGCTATATTACATGTTCTTTAAGATGGAAACGGGGCTTCCCTCCTCATTATTAACGGGGACAACGGATGCACGTCGTCACGTGACGTCTTGATGACGTGATGCACGTCGACCGGAAAGTGAATGAACGAGAGCGGATGTTAGCGTGAATTCATCTACAATTAAAAGATTCATAGCAAAAATAAATAAATAACAAATATAGGAATTAATCCTCAGTACGGATGAAATTACAACGTGTAAGGATATTGAAAAAATAATTAATAAATACATATATATATATATATATATATATAAAATTCATCGGGAGGCTGGAGGAACTGGATCCGTAGTCCAGCATCCCTTATCGGGTCGGGTTACCTCGGGCAGGGGGTTTGAGGCCGGTGGGGTTTCTCCTGGGATGTGTGTGTGTGTGTGTGTGTGTGTGTGTATATATATATATATATATATATATATATATATATATGTGTGTGAGAGAGAGAGAGAGAGAGAGAGAGAGAGAGAGAGAGAGAGAGAGCCCTTGAGCAAGGCACCTGAAACAGAATGCTCCAATGTGTGTCAGCCAAAAGAAATTTAATTATATTTTCATTTACAAAACGTAAATTATGCCAATTAAGAACATGTTCTAAGCGACCTGAGCGAGTGGATCTTGGTGTTTCAAAGACGTCACTGTTCAGCTGCCAACTCTTACAAACAAAGTGTCAGATGTCAGATTGTCCTTGAACCTGCCGCCGGTTTCACTTTCACACGACAGCCACCAAAACAATGACGAGACTAAATGTTTATTCTGAGGAATTAATCACCTCGAACAAGACGTCGAGTCATTTGGATCTTCTTGCAAATATTTGAGGACAAAAGAAGGTGTGGCGATGACATCATCGCACGAATATAAATAAAAAAACACAAACCTGGATCTTTAAATAAAAGTGATGAGAAGTTTTTAAGAGTCACACCGGCTTTATTTGTCTTCTGGAGCAAGTCGCTGAATTTATATATATATATCTATATATAGATATATATAGAT
This sequence comes from Pseudoliparis swirei, assembly GCF_029220125.1. Classification (NCBI taxonomy): domain Eukaryota; kingdom Metazoa; phylum Chordata; class Actinopteri; order Perciformes; family Liparidae; genus Pseudoliparis; species Pseudoliparis swirei. Next base: position 2,728,246 of record NC_079397.1, read on the forward strand.
ATATATATGCTCAGTGGGACACACACACACACACACACACACACACACACACACACACACACACACACACCATGCTGAGCAGGTGAGACCGGTGTGCTGTCACAACACCCTGCTGAGGGAGGCACAAAGGTAGGACACCCAGAAACAAGGTGTCACAGAGATTAGTTCAAGGACACAATGATGATGATGATGATGATGGAGGATCTCTGGTATGAAAATAGACTCTGTGGTTTTTCGAGGAGCTGTCAGTCCCAACCGGAGACTTTAGGGGGCGGGGCTCCGTTTCTTAACACTTCTTTTGGGTCCTTTGGAAGAAAGTAAAGTATCCCTCTCTCTCCCTCTCTCTCCCTCCCTCTCTCTCTCCCTCTCTCAGGTTAAGGTCTTCACCTGTCGGTGTGTTTGCTGAGTCACTCGTTCGCCTGCCGTCCTCCTGTGTGGGTCAGAGAGCCTCCAGCCTCCAGCGTCTCCATCCACAGCTGCACTATGGTGCGAAGGCACACGCCCCTTCCCCACGTTGACTCCTCCCACCTGAGCCCGTCATCTATGCGCTGATGGACTGGACGCTCGTCTTTAAAAAGCATTGTGTGTGTGTGTGTGTGTGTGTGTGTGCGTGTGCAGAGTGTATGATGTCCGAGAGCAGCTGCTATGGCCTGCCGCAGCGGTCAGACCAATGCAGAGAATCTGGAGGGGTTCCATGAGGTGAACTTGGCCTCGCCCACAACGCCCGACCTTCAGGTAGGTCCAGCCCCCCCCCCCCCCGGCACGTTTCAGGATGTCGGTTTGGCTCAACCCGACGACGTCCTCCCGCAGAAACAAGCGGAGCAGTCCCAGTCCCGCCACAGCGCCCCGCCCGCCTCCCTGTACCGCACCCACTCGCTGGGAGCGCACCCTGCTGGCCGACCCACGTCCCTGCGGGCCGACCAGCTGCCCACGCAGCCGGTTTACTCCACGCCGCGGCAGAGCCACAATGGGAGGTGAAGAGAACGACGATTAAGGGATTCATATCAAATTAATTGTCGATAAAGTTGTACATCTTTCAATCAGAGATGTTGAGTTCGCTCCCGTTGCAGCTTCTCACGTCACATCTGAGGATTCTTGCCCTATTTTTTATGTTTTTTAATCATGTCAGAAAAGTCAATAAATAAACCTGCTGTTGTGTTTCTGTAGCGTTCAGTAAACAAAGCAAATAGATTCCAAGAACTGGTTCAATGAGACGGAAATCATGCAACACAAAGTGACATTAAGAAAGAACCAACGTAAGAAAAGCAGAAATAAAAATAGTGATTAAATAATAATAATAAGTTAAATTAAGAAAAAACAAATGGTAAGAAAACCAGAAATAAAAAAAGTGATTAAATGAATAAAAACATTTTAATTAAGAAAAAACAAACTAATAAAACCATGAATAAAAAATGTAACTAAATAAAAATAATGTTTTAATTAAGAAATAACTAACTGTAGTAAAACCATAAATAAAACATGTAATTACATTTTTAAATAAAGTGTTAGATTAAGAAAAAGCAAAGAGTAAGAAAACTATAAAAAAAGAATTTAATTAATTTTTTCAAATTGTTAAATTAAGAACAAAACATGAATAGCAAGAAAACCATGAATAGAAAATGTAAAAAAAATTATTGTTAAATTAAGAAGAAATACATGGTAAGAAAATCATAGATAAAACATTTAATTATATAATAACATTGCAAATAAATAACTACGTAAACTCAGTCGGTAAAACTAAAATACTATATCGGTGCTGCTGCTTTATCCTATTACATTTTTAAATGGTTGCTGTTAATTATTCTTATTTTGTAAACTTGCTTTCTGCCAGCGTGCCCAGCCAGGAGGCGGAGCCCGCCGACGGCAACTTCCTGTCCGCGGAGGACGGCGAGGAGTTCAGCGCGCTGAGCGACGGCCTGTCGCTGATGGAGGTCCGAGAGAGAGGAAACGAGAGGCTGAAGGAGGAGCTGGCCAAGGCCCAGAGGGTAGGACACACACACACACACACACACACACACACACACACAGTGCGAGTGTGTCAGACTTCACTTTCATTACTCACGTCATTCAAATTTTTTTTGTTGCATATTTGTTATTATTTATTAATTTGTTTGTTGTTGCCATGCTATGATTTCACTTGCATGTGTTTTCATTTGGCGGTTGTTTTTTGTGTGTGTGTTGTTTTCTTTTGTGTGTGTGTGTGTGTGTGTGGAAGGAGCTGCTGTTGAAGGATGAGGAGTGTGAGAGGTTGTCTAAAGTCAGAGACCAGCTGGGCCAGGAGCTGGAGGAGCTCACCGCCAGCCTCTTCCAGGTCGGTCCGCCATCTGTCCGTCTCCTCAGCTCCTCCTCTCGTTTCCTATTTCCTTTCCTCTTGGAGGAGAACACATGAATGACAGCGAGTCCTGCTGCCGGTTCCTCTGTGTCCTTCAACTGGGTCTCTGAAGTTCCACCGTTGCAGTTCTACAGAGTTTACTCCTCTTATTTATTTAGTTCCATTCTCATAACGTTTGGATTCAAGATGAAAAGTAAAAAAAAGAATAAAAATCGATGATGCAATTTTTTTTTTGCCGGGAGCCTCCATTACCCACAATGCAATCTTGTAGCTCAGGTAGCCGCAGCCTCTGGTCAGAGGGTTCCTCTCCTTTCGAACTCCCCCGACTTCAGGAATGAAAACGGGAATTTAATTCATAAATTACATTTCCTTTTGTGTCGAATTTCTCAGATATAGGAACCAAAATTATCCATCGATAAATTGCCAGATAAATAATAACACCGGAAAGACGAGGAGAGACGTCGACATGCGGTTTATTTGGACTTTAAAAGCTACAAAAGTTTTTAAATAGCAGAAATAATACGACACATCCGAAATGTTGCCGAGTGGGACGACGTTCATCTCACGAGATTCTGTGAGCTGAGCGTCAGCCGGTTCCTCCTCCTCTGCTCCTCCTCCTCTGCTCCTCCTCTTCTGCTCCTCCTCTTCTGCTCCTCCTCCTCTGCTCCTCCTCTTCTGCTCCTCCTCCTCTGCTCCTCCTCTTCTGCTCCTCCTCTGCTCCTCCTCTTCTGCTCCTCCTCCTCTGCTCCTCCTCTTCTGCTCCTCCTCCTCTGCTCCTCCTCTTCTGCTCCTCCTCTTCTGCTCCTCCTCCTCTGCTCCTCCTCTTCTGCTCCTCCTCTCCTGCTCCTCCTCTTCTGCTCCTCCTCTTCTGCTCCTCCTCTTCTGCTCCTCCTCCTCTGCTCCTCCTCTTCTGCTCCTCCTCTCCTGCTCCTCCTCTTCTGCTCCTCCTCCTCTGCTCCTCCTCTTCTGCTCCTCCTCTTTCCCTCAGACAAGGTGCTGGGTTACCTGTGTGTGTGTGTGTGTGTTCTGTCTAAGATTCAATCAGTTCATTTATTCCTGTTTTAAGATTCATTTGAGTCGATTGTTCCTTCTTTAAAGGCTTTGATCTTGTGTTGACTGACGTGATGAACACATCCAGACGTGTCACATGACGTGTCACATGACGTGTCACATGACGTGTGTTTTCACTCAGGAGGCTCACAAAATGGTGCGAGAAGCAAACGTCAAACAGGCACACTGAAAAAAAACAGCTGAAGGCTGGAAAGGTGAGTCACACACCTCTACACACACTCTACACACACCAGCTACACACTACACACACTCTACACACACCAGCTACACACTACACACACTCTACACACACCAGCTACACACTCTACACACACTCTACACACTCTACACACACCAGCTACACACTACACACACTCTACACACTCTACACACTCTACACACACACTACACACTCTACACACTCTACACCACACCTCTACACACTCTACACACTCTACACACACTCTACACACCACTACACACTACACTACACTCTACACACACCTCTACACACTCTACACACACTCTACCTCTACACACACTACACACTCTACACACTCACCACACTCTCCACACTCCAAACACACTACACACTACACACTCTACACACTCTACAGACTCTAAACACCCTACACACTCCACACACTCACACACACAGCTACACTACACACCTCTACACACACTACACACTCATCACACACTACACACTCTACACACACCAGCTACACCTCTACACACACTCTACACACTCTACACACCAGCTACACTACACACTCATCACACACTACACACTCTACACACTCACCACACACACTCTACACACACTCTACACACACCTCTACACACACTCTACACACTCTAATACACTACACACACTACACACTCTACACACTCCACACACTCTACACACTACACACACACACTCTACACACACTCTACACACTCTACACACACTCTACACACTCTACACCACACACAGCTACACACTACACACTCTACACACACACTCTACACACTACACTACACACTCTACACACACCTCTACACACTACACACACTCTACACACACTCTACACACACTACACTCTACACACTCTACACACACTACACACACTCTACACACACAAGCTACACACACACACAAGCTACACACTACACACAAGCTACACACTACACACCTCTACACACTACACACACTCTACACACACTCTACACACAGCTACACACGACACACACTACACACACCTCTACACACTCTACACACACTCTACACACACCAGCTACACACTACACACACTCTACACACACCAGCTACACACTACACACACTCTACACACACCAGCTACACACTCTACACACACCAGCTACACACTCTACACACACTCTACACACTCTACACACACAAGCTACACACTACACACACAAGCTACACACTACACACACAAGCTACACACACAAGCTACACACTACACACTACACACAAGCTACACACACCATGATGATGTACACACACTACAGCTACACACACCATGATGATGTACACACACTACAGCTACACACACACTACAGCTACACACTCTACACTACACACTCTACACTACACACTCTACACACACTCTACACACACCACACACTCTACACACTCTACACACACTCTACACACTCTACACACACCAGCTACACACTACACACACTCTACACACTCTACACACACTCTACACACACTCTACACACTACACACACTCTACACACTACACACACTCTACACACACTACACACACACACTCTACACACTACACACACTACACTCACACACTACACACACACTACACACACACACTACACTACACACTACACACTACACTCACACTACACACACTACACACTACACACACACACACTACACACTACACACTCTACACACTCTACACACACTCTACACACACTACACTCTACACACACACACTCTACACACACACGACACACACTACACACTCTACACACACTACACACACTACACACTCTACACACACTCTACACACACTCTACACACTCTACACACACTACACACACTCTACACACACTCTACACACACTCTACACACACTCTACACACTCTACACACACTCTACACACTCTACACACACTCTACACACTCTACACACACTCTACACACTCTACACACACTCTACACACACTCTACACACTCTACACACACTCTACACACACTCTACACACACCAGCTACACACTCTACACACACTCTACACACACCAGCTACACACTCTACACACACTCTACACACACCAGCTACACACTCTACACACCAGCTACACACACTCTACACACACTCTACACACCAGCTACACACACTCTACACACACTCTACACACACTCTACACACACTCTACACACGGGTTACACACATCTTAATGATGTTATTCATCTGTATTCTTGGATTTTTTTTGGACAAAAAACAAACCAAACATAAATCAGACAATCGTCTTCACTTTTATTCTTATTTCTTTTTTAAACAACTATTAACAATTATAACTTATTTCTTTTGTTTTTTTATGGTTAAACATTATATATATATATTTGTGTGTGTGTGTAGCTAGTACAGTAAGTACAGACACACACAACAAAGGAAATAACACTATTAAACGATCCTAACAATGAGAGGACGTGATGTGTCTCTGGTGACGTCAGGGGCCTCATCGTCCTCCTCGGGGGCCTCATCGTGCTCCTCGGGGGCCACATTGTCCTCCTCGGGGGCCACATCGTACTCCTCGGGGGCCTCATCGTGCTCCTCGGGGGCCACATTGTCCTCCTCGGGGGCCTCATCGTGCTCCTCGGGGGCCTCATCGTCCTCCTCGGGGGCCTCATCGTGCTCCTCGGGGGCCTCATCGTCCTCCTCGGGGCCTCATCGTCCTCCTCGGGGGCCACATCGTGCTCCTCGGGGGCCTCATCGTGCTCCTCGGGGGCCTCATCGTGCTTCTCGGGGGCCTCATTGTGCTCCTCGGGGCCTCATCGTCCTCCTCGGGGGCCTCATCGTGCTCCTCGGGGGCCTCATCGTCCTCCTCGGGGCCTCATCGTGCTCCTCGGGGGCCATCGTGCTCCTCGGGGCCACATCGTGCTCCTCGGGGGCCTCATCGTGCTCCTCGGGGGCCTCATCGTGCTCCTCGGGGGCCGCATCGTGCTCCTCGGCGGCCGCATCGTGCTCCTCGGGGGCCGCATCGTGCTCCTCGGGGGCCTCATCGTCCTCGGGGGCCGCATCGTGCTCCTCGCGGGCCTCATCGCTCGGGCCGTGCTCCTCGGGGCCTCATCGTGCTCCTCGGGGCCTCGCCATTGCCCTCGGGGCCATCGTGCTCCTCGGGGCCGC